>NW_022437069.1:1904589-1906250 GCF_009761245.1 Sapajus apella
GCCACCATGCCCAGCTAATTTTTTGTATTTTTAGTAGAGACGGGGTTTCACCATGTTGACCAGGATGGTCTCGATCTCTTGACCTCGTGATCCACCCCCCTCGGTCTCCCAAAGTGCTGGGATTATAGGCGTGAGCCACCGCGCCCGGCCAGTTTCTGAGTTTTAACACATGCTGTGAATTTTCTCTCACTTATGCTAACATCTCTAACCTGCTGGGCAGTGAGGAGTTCCCTCATGTTTTTCTTAGAAAAGGGTACCCTGGGTATTTATCCTTGTCAGTCACTTCTCCTTGCCCTTGGTTTTCAGTTTGCAGACCCACAGATGGCTGATATCCTCTGTAGGCTATTTTTAAAGACTCTCCCTACTGTCCTTTGAGATCTTACTAGAACTGTGTGGAATTCTCTGTCTGTCCACTTCCCATCTTACTAGCACATGGTCTTTCACACTTTTGGAATGTTTCTGTCTCCTTCACTTTAAACACTGAGTCCTAAACTGTGGTGAGAGATTCAAAATTGTCAGTTAGAAGCTAAAGTTCTCCAGATCAGAGGCACATGGAATATACCATGCCACTGCACCCAAGAATCTAACCTGATGTTTGCAGATATTGATACTTGGTGACTTGCTTAGTCATTCTGCTGACTTCTCGCTGGACTTGCTCTTAAGGTTAGATTTTTCTGTGGTGCTAGATTCTGAAACCTCTCTCACCTCAGATTACCTTGTGATCTTTCTTCATGCTAAGTGCCAAGGAACCTACTTTCCCTCAGGTGTTATCTCTAGTTGTGAGTCTAGCTGTCTCCTTTATCATAGGTCTCCAAAGTCAGCATCTTCACACACCTCTGATAGAAGTTACGTAAAGCTGTGGCTGTCTTAGAATAGGATGCATCAAGTCTGCATCTGTGTGTGAAGAGTGCGGACAGACGACACCCATTCTGGCCACGCGGTCACTCTGTGTGCCTCTATCTTGACCCCTTTTAGGTAGGAGGACACACCATGCTCCCCATTCGCTGGATGCCCCCTGAAAGCATCATGTACCGGAAGTTCACTACAGAGAGCGATGTGTGGAGCTTCGGGGTGATCCTTTGGGAGATCTTCACCTATGGAAAGCAGCCATGGTTCCAGCTCTCAAACACAGAGGTAAAAAGGGGGTGCATAGGAATGTTGATTGGGGGAAGGCTGATAAGCGCTATCTCAGGCCAGGTCTTGCACATACTGGACAAGACATTAGGTGGGATTTAGAGCCAGCAGAGTGAATGTAGGCATTAGTGGGAGCAGAGAGCTTCTTAGTAGGAAAAGAAAAAAAATGGAACTGAAGGAAATGTGGCATAATTGTCAAAAGAGCATGAAATTAGACATCTAAATTGAGACTCAAGTCATGGCTGTGTTCAGTCTGCTACCCTTAAAAATCACTAATTTTTCACTATGACAGAAAATGAAAACAAAGAACAACTATGAGTTTTTCAATTGTGTCATCTTGTGGAAACACCCGCTATTTAGTATGCCCACATAATCTGTGTGTACAAAGGTTTTAGGTATGCCAAGCCACGGGATGTACAGGATGGTGAATTTGGAAAGGCCAGTTTTATAACTGACAGAGCCATGTGTGAATGTCTAGGAATAAAATAAACCATCATAGTAATAAATACTCATTATATTTATATAAT
>NW_022437069.1:1906350-1939457 GCF_009761245.1 Sapajus apella
TTTTTTTTTGTATTTTTAGTAGAGACGGGGTTTCACCATGTTGACCAGGATGGTCTCGATCTCTTTACCTCTTGATCCACCCGCCTCGGCCTCCCACAGTGCTGGGATTACAGGCTTGAGCCACCGCGCCCTGCCCATAAACATCTTTTAATAGTGGCTGGCATTTAGTAGCAGGCACTTTTCTAAGCATGTTAGCTCTATTAACTCAGTCATTTTTACAAAAACCCCTCTTGAGATTCAGGTTAAAGGAAGGGGGTCTGCTTGGGGCACTGAAGTGGACTGGTCAGCGTCTCACATGTAACAGCCTCTGAGACAGACACGAAGCCTGGCCTATAATCCTAGGACTCCTCTGCCTCCAAAGCCTGTCAGGATGCTTCCTGATGCATGGACCAGGCCATGTTGCTCCAGGGAATTCAGTACAGTTTGTAGGCAGTAAGGACCCCAGTCTTTCAGCCCAGCCGACCTATGAAACGCCGCAGTCCTTTTTCTGGTCTTCTGTTTGCTGGGAAAATGTAAATATGAGGCTTTCAGTATTGAAACCTTATTTGAATATTGAAGAGAGTGTCTTTTTTCTCGGGAGCTGTGTTTGTCTCTGCTCTCCTATGTCTTGACCACTGAATTAAGTGAATTTCAAAGACTGAAAAGAAAGTGTTTTGTAAAATGTGTAACATCTCATGATTCACAAGCTCAATGGGGCCTGACTAAATTTCCCAAAGTAGCACAAAATATTTTAACAATCTTTTAAAGTAATGAAAGTGTGTATACTAGAACCCATTTGTTACGGTGTTTTAAAAAATTGTTACTGTTTTCCCAGGGGAGGAGAGGTTAGGAACACACACACACACACACACACACACACACACACACACACACATATGCACATGCACGCACCTGAACGCTGCTTCGTGTAGTTTGGTGGCCCCAGTATACAGAGGTTCTGGGCTGAGGTTGCTATGGGTCTTAAGAGAAGACTTAGCCCCTGTACTTGAGCTGGCTCATAGCAGCTAACAGGGTGTTTGCCATTTCTTCTGAGACTGCCAGAGGAGGCGTTGGCCTCAAAGGCAGGCTTTCTGCCCTCAGCCACTTTCCCCACTCCACCGACCATAGCAGCCACATACTGGTAGTCACTGATCATAGGTTTGTCCATGGAAATCAACAAACCTGGACAGTCCAACATGAGGAGAGACGCTCCCGGGTGCCTTTGATCTTGGCATCAGCAGCTGCTACTGTAGTTTGAACTGAATCCCTTTTCCTGAAAGTGATGGAAGGTGGAATTGGGGCTCTAACGCGATGGGGTGTGTGAGCGGCTGGGTACTTATCAGGCTGGTAAAGAAATGAGCCGAGGGGCCATCGCAGACTCCAGGGTGGATATAACCAGGCAGATGCTGACATGGTGATGGTTTCATGAGCCCTCCCAAAGTCACCGTGACATGAGACGACGCTGAAGACAAGGCACGGCTGAACCCACGTAGGGAGATGCAAAGGGGAAAAAAGACAGTGCTCTTGCCTCGTTAGGTACAGAATAATGGGGGCAGAGAGGGGAAATCATATTTGTTTAGCTGCTGAGCTAGAGATTATTCTGTGTATTTTTATCATTATGGCCAATCTTGAAATGCAGAAATTGACGTTCAGGGTCAGTGACTTGACCAGTTATACAGTGGTAGAGTTAGGGAGAAGTTAAAACCAACCTGAAAACTAGACAATGAAACCTAGAAAATGCACATACTCAGTGTCAGTAAAGAAGCGTCTTTGAGGAATTGGGAATGAATTGCACATCACACATGTGGTTCTCAAGTGGCCTGCTGGGGTCGGCCAGCCACACATTGTTTTCTTCCTATTCCTTCTCACGGCCGCTCTTTCAGTATGTTGGGCCATACAGTCCCTTTTCTTGGTCTCTTTTCATCCTTACAACACTCCTAGGAGGGGGGTTAAGGCAGACATTTGATTCCATCTTACAGATGGGCATGTTGAGACCCTGAGGTTAACGGACTTGACCTGGCCACCCAGAAGGCAGTGGTGAATCAACAGCTAGTCCTAGTGTTAAGGACTTCAAGAGAAACTGGAAGCACGATTTAGTGCAAACAGCAGGGAAGGATGGACCTTGCTGCAAAAGGGTCCTATGTCATGACTCAGAGGCAAGTATGGTGACGTGCCCAGAATCTGCAACTGGGAGCTTGCCAGGAATGAGAGGTAAGAGGAGATAGGTATTCAGGGGCCGGAGGCTGCCGAGCTTCTTTGGGGGATCTCAGGAGAGAGGGAGGGACGGGTCAGAAGCCCATCTCCACTATCAAGTGAAAAATGAACTCAGCTCAGTCATCCAGACGAGATTCAGGACTAGAGAAGAGTGAGGTACAAGAGAAGAGAGTGTGGGGAGTCCTTGGTCAATGGGGGCCTGTCCCAAGGCGTGGAGGACGAAGGGCAGCAGACGGCTCCACCAGCCAGTGCTGCTTACTGCCCCGTGTGCCGGACAGACCAGTCAACCCGTGCCATCTGCACCAGCCTTTAGCCTGTGCCTCTGAGAGCCTGGGCTCTGCGTTGAAACCGATCAGGGAAGCTGTTGCTTTTTGCCGAGTCCGAGCCACAGGGCCACGGCTGGGCTTTGAGGGTAACTTCCTTGTTCTCCTCTCTCTTTCAGGTCATTGAGTGCATTACCCAAGGTCGTGTTTTGGAGCGGCCCCGAGTCTGCCCCAAAGAGGTGTATGACGTCATGCTGGGGTGCTGGCAGAGGGAACCCCAGCAGCGGCTGAACATCAAGGAGATCTACAAAATCCTCCATGCTCTGGGGAAGGCCACCCCGATCTACCTGGACATTCTCGGCTAGCGGTGGATGGCGGTCATGAATTCATACTCTGTTGCCTCCTCTCTCCCTGCCCCATTTCTCCCTTCCACAACTCCTTCCATCCTTGACTGAAGCAAACATCTTCATATAAACTCAAGTGCCTGCTACACATACAACACTGAAAAAAGGAAAAAAAAGAAAGAAAAAACCCTGTAAAGCAGTTTGGCATAATATATATATATATATATATTTATATATCTAACTATCTATCAATCTATATCTACAGAGAGATACCTTCTCTAGTACATGGAGAAGCTGCTGATACACAAAACCACAAGACTTTAACAACTCAGAGACTCTAAAATATTAATAATAAAAAGGAAAATTCCCTTCGACTTAAGCTGTGGCCCGTGCTTCTAATGCCACAGCTTTTCGGCACAGAAGACCTGGACCATGCAGAGAGACAATCTTTGGGTTGGAGCTTTGGGACGGGAGGGGCTCAGGTGGTGCTCAGTTGCTGCTGTGTGTACCTGTTACCCCAGAAGCTCACCACAGGCGCCTGGGGGCACCGCATGGCTGCGCTCAGCAACGAAGCGATGCTGGAGCAGGGCCCTTGCCTCCACTTCTTCCCCATTTCCTCCACTTCAGGACAACGTTCTCATTTGTCCATTCTAAAGAGTGTCATCTTGATGCTTTTGGGACTCGACGATGGCACCTACGGGTAAACGCAGAACAGACAACCCCACAACTCAAAACCATGATGAGAGCTGACTGCATCCGTCCTGGGTGTAAGCGTCTGGCTGGAGTTGCAAAGGAAGTGTCTTTCTATTCTCAGACCTTAAAGAACTGGACTTTCTGGACTCAAAGAACCACAGAAGACAAAATAGCTGAAACCTGAACCCTGCCAAGACACTGCCACCTGTCTTTTCCATCATTGCAAAGACTCCTTGGCCTCACCTTCCATTTTCAGGCCCCCGGGAAGCTGAGGGGGTTAGGAAACCGGGTCTCCCACGTTATCTTTGAATGTAGACACAGAGGGCTTTAGGGTTGCAATAGCAAGAGGCTTGGTTGCTTGTAGGTCATTACAAAGAATGGCCGCTGGTCCTCAGTTTCTTATCCTGCTTCCCTAGATCCTAGACCCCACTTCCTGGGTAAACCCCACTGCCAGGGAAGGAAGGCAGGTCTAGTGAGAGGCTGGAGCAGCGAGTGTTTCAGGGAACCAAGCAGTGGAGTGGGTGAGAGCCAGCAGAGGAGAATCTACTTGGCACCTGCGCCAGGCTCCTTGGCATTCTCCTCACGTTTCCAGCCCCTGGGAGGATGGATGCATCTGCCTTTGAGCTGTTGTGAAAACGCAAGGGCTGAGAAATCACTTTTGTGGGCTGGGGTAGGGGGAAGAGCTGAGGCTTCTCTGGGAGATGTCCAATGAGCAGCCAGTGCTGCAGGCTTGGCATCTTAATGAGGACTGAGGCCTGACCCGAGAGAGGGAAGGAAACATCTGGGCTGGGGCCAGCTCCCTCTGCCCCAGCACCAGGGAATCACTGCCTTCCTGGCTGCCGCCACAGACCACAGTGGAGCTAACCTCTGGGCCTCCATGTCACATGACGCATGGAAGCCAACAGCCTGGCCCCACAGAGCTCTTCTGCTGGGGAGGAGAGGATGTGCTCCTCCCAAGCCAGGCCCCTCCACCTCACCCCAAGCACAGAGCTACCTAATGGACCGACCTTTGCCAAACTGGAGCTCCCCCCGGCAGCCTCTGGCCTGCCCTTTTCCCTGCCAGCAGTCTGGACGTCCTGGTTCGCTGAAGGCAGCTGAAACGTGTGCCTCCCTGTGTGGGGTTTAGGACTGAATTATGTGTTTGTGGTTTTGCTTCTTTTTGTAGACCCACAAATATTTTTATTTGAATAGTAAAGAGCTGTGCTCAGATTGTAGCCATGGTTGGGATTTAGGATCAACAAGGCTGGTTAGCTGGACTGGGAGGGGAGGGAGGTGAATTGGGATTTTGCTGTGAGTTTTCTGGCTGTGCTATGCCCCCAGTCCCTGAGGACTTTGGGGAAAAGCTGTTTGGATTGACCACCTCAAAGGAACCCTTTACTGTCTTATGACACTTACCCTTTTGTTTTTCCACCTAGAGGACCGCTATGCTGGGGCTGTGAGTCCTGGTGAAACTGCACAAGCTGGCTTTGATCTAGGTAGCTAAGAACAGGTGTTCAGGGAGGGCATGGTCTAGAGGGGCCTCAGGGAAAAGTGTCTTCTGGTTAGAAGTGAGGTACCAATGCTCCTGTTGCTTCCCTTCTCCCATATCCTCCCCTGAGCAGACACTGTGTGGCTTCTGTCTTCTTGGCTGTGTGTTTCAAACGTGATAGTCACTGATGGGTTGGGAAGAACCGGGAGAAGAACTGGGTTGGAGACGGGTGGAAGACCGGGAACAAGGACCGTGCTATGGCTTTATCTCCAGGCGCTGCAGCATGTCGGCGTAATGAAAGAAGGTGATTCCTTTGGGAACAAGAAACAATGAAGGAGACTACAGTTGTCAGATCGCTGGCACCTCAGGCCGGCAGGCTTTCACGATGGTCTTGGGGTCATGCCCTTGCCATGTCAGTTGTAAGCAGCTGGCTGTGGAGCAGTGTGAGAGAGGGTGGCAGAGCAGGGCAGGATAGAGGGGGACCCGCCTTCCTGCAGCCTGGGCTGCCCTCTCTACACAGAGTCTACTTTGATTTATTAACCTTGACAGATTAAAAAAAAAAATTTTTTTTTTTTTGGAGAGTAAAAAAGGCAGAAAATAGGGCTGTGGAATTTGCAGGGGTACACTATGGCCCTGGGGGGTGTGGCGTGTATTGGGACGCATCTGTCCCTCCTATATTGGGACAAGACTGATAAGGTTCAGTCCACCATGTCTTAGTTTCCCCATCTGCAGAATAAGGGGTACACCTGCTAATCTCTGGCCCCTTCAAGCTCTGAATTCTTAGGTTCTAACAATGTTGCGTCACTGTGCCATTTTTCTTAGCAGCACTCTGGAATGCCAGGACAGCCTTGCATAGGTGAGAGGCAGTCGCTGCTGAGGGCTCACTGGGCCTGGGCAAGGCTGAGTTTCAATAAGACACTCCTCTCCTTCTTTGCCCCTTGCCTCCACATTTCAGAGCCTGAAGTGTCTGAGACGACTCTAAGC
Source organism: Sapajus apella (assembly GCF_009761245.1). Classification (NCBI taxonomy): domain Eukaryota; kingdom Metazoa; phylum Chordata; class Mammalia; order Primates; family Cebidae; genus Sapajus; species Sapajus apella. The sequence goes on from NW_022437069.1 coordinate 1,912,296, forward strand.
CGGGAGGGGAGTGTTTGCTCGGCTTCCCACCCTGGCATTCCTGCATACCAGAAAAGCACTGTTGACGGTCTATTTATTTATTTATTTATTAAGAGCCTAATGTGATTAAATGTGTTGTGAAATGACATCTGATTAGCCAATATGGCCACTCCAATTCACTTCACCCTCATCTCCCCATATCCACATTTTAGAAGACCGTGTCACACTGTCTCCGAGAGCTTAGCTTTGAAGTGAGCTCTTTCATGTCTTTTGGTGAATGCTCCAGGGCACCCAGGCTGGTCTCTCTGCCATGCCAACTTCCCCTGGACCGACTGAGCGTAACCTGCTTTTGCATGTCTACCCTGGAGTAGGGTGTCGTGGTCAAGGGACCTCCCAGTTCTTCTTTGCTTTGGATGGGAACCTAATGCTGCCCTCTAATGACATCCCTGAACTCCGAGGGGACCGTGGGCATCGCTAAGCCTCCTCTAGTCAACAAATAAGAAAGAGGAGGTGGTGCTTCCTCCACTCAGCAGATCATGCACAAATTATCCCTAGACAGAGGCTTTCCACTTGAGGCAAAGGGTCTTCAGTCCTTCTGGGTTCAGGTTGAACATGAACGGCCTTCTCTAGTGATGCTTACTTTGCGGAATACACTAGTGCAAGTCATTTTGGTGCTAAATACTATGGAAACCAACACCAACAGGAGAGCTGTCAGCCCGTTTCTGTGGCTGCACAAGGCTCACCTCAGAAGCAGACGTGAGTTGGCCATGTGGGAGAGCACAGGATCATGGGAAGTTAAGTAGAAATGTGGCAGGGTAAAAAGACCAGCAAAATTTCTGATTTTGTTATTAGTTAGTTACCATGTGGCCTTGACCAAATCAGCTATCTGAGACATTTAAGAGGTTCTTACAGATATTTTTAGAGTCCTTTTCATTTTTTTTAAAAGCTGTGTTCTGGTCCCACCTGTTTTTTCTTTCTTTCTTTCTTTCTTTCTTTCTTTCTTTCTTTCTTTCTTTCTTTTTTTTTTTTTTCAAATGCTTGCTTGTTAAAAATAAGAGATAAAGTAAAAGATAAGGGAGGAGACCAAGAAAAGTTACCAATGGCAATGGCAAGAGATTGAATTTAGAAGGCAAGTCAAGAAGCCTGGTGACTGGTAGATTTGAGGAATATTGTGCAGGGAACCAGGCAGACAAGCCAGAGATTTCATTTTTATGCTCTTCAAAGGAGGCCTAGCCCCTTGCCTGCTTTCACCAGGCTGTTCTCCTCAGCTAGTCAACCTTCCCTGTTCCAAACTTGGAAAATTCCAAGTTTACGCATCGTTATGAAGACATCGATATGGGCTTGGGAAAATGTTTTGGTGTTGCTTCCATGCTCACACTTGGCATACACTATTCCAAGATATGGAGACAGGCCTGCGCATCTCTCATGCAGGCTTCTGGCAATCTGAACTCTGGGTCAAAAGCAACAAGTTTTTTATCTTTGGTAAGAGGATGGGATGTTAGAAAGAGGGCAGCGTCTTAAGTTGAGGACTATTCGCCAAAGTCCTTTTCTATTCAGGAATCACTAATGGCATTCTTTGTTCCCTTTTTCCAAACCAAACAGCAGCACTATTACCTTGACTCCAAAGTCCAGTCATTGCAATGGACAGTCTTGAGGTTAAGGTTCTTGTCAGCGCTTTGCTTAGAATCTGGAGCAAAGAACTGTCTAGGGGTTTTTGCTGAAAGGACCTACCTGCCAGCAGTCCACAGAGCTGTCCTCAAAGGCCCCTGAGATGTCTGTTGTCTCCTTTGGTAGGGAACCAGCTTGCTAGAAGACCCAAGGGCATTTGCCTTAGAGAGAAAAAAAAAATGGCACCCTTGGTTCAGGACATGGGTGCTGAAGTCACTGTGTTTTTGGTTCCTGAAGGTCCACTTTCTTTTTTCATACCAAATACATTGTTTTGACCAATATTTAACAGGTTTTTAAACATAAATTCCAAGTTTATGCATCGTTATTAAGACATCGATATGGGCTTGGGAAAATATTTTGGTGTTGGTTAATAATACCTGGAGTGTCTTGCTGAAGAAAGTATACATATATGTATGTTTTATGGTTATTTCTATATATTTGATTGGAATGGCTTAAAAGAAGGCCTATGTGAAGTCAGAAAATTGATTTCAATTTGGGATTCTCTTTGAACCTTGCCATTCTTGGGGATAAGAAATCCGGAGATGAACTGGCCTCAGAAACATTCAGCAAGATTCCGATGGGAAATCTGTCGTCTTGTGAAGTTTGACCATTTGGTGCTCTCTGAATTAAATTATGCTGACTAACATTCTGAACATCTGAAAATCATTCTGCCTGACAGATGACCACACAGGAACCATTTCTATCACGTCTTATTTGGGGGTTGGTATTGAAGTCACCAGCACTGCAGGGGAAACCACCCCCCTAAGAGGGATGGGACAGAGAATGTGAGGTTCACATTCAGTTGCTCTTTCTGAAAGGCACTGCTGACCGTAGTCGGTGGGGTGAATATTTGTGTCACTGCATTGGATATTAGAACTTTTGCTCTGAGCACAGACTGCTTTGCCCTAAAGAGCTGAATCTTGGCTTCTGATAGAGGCTTTTCCTGGTGCATTCCCCTCAAGCATATTTTCCTTATTTCCCTGTAAAAATATCTACAGTTTGCAACAAGAAATGTTTTTGGCCTGTGTCTCAGTGTACTAGAACAGATGCTCTTCTGTGAGACCTGTGGAGATGAGGTTGGGAGGAGGTGGTCCCTTCAAAGTATTTGGAATTCTTGATCAAAGAAATAAAACTCAGATTCCCTGTCTTCTAGCTTACTTCTAAGTTCCAAATTTAAAGCAAGACCTGGTTTGACATTTGCAGTCGGAGATAATGTGTTGAATCGGTGAGGTAGGCTATCTTTCTTTCATCATAGGGAGGAAGGACAGTAAGTTGTATTAATTTTTCCTAATCACCCAGGGAAATATTGCTTTTTGTGCAATGTCATGACTGACATTTATAGCTTGCAGGAAATACTTCCAGCTGACAGAGCTGGAAGTTTCTCATAGATATTTCAAGATAACAGAGGTGAGGAAGGGCCTGTTGAACATCTACTTCTGAGAATCACTGAGGCACTCAGGTCTTGCTTTTCAGTTTAGTATTTTATGAAAGGAGTTGGTTTCTTCTCATTTTAGGCAATGAGAAATTTAGACATCTTTGCTGAAAAGCCAAAGGTTGAGAGCCCAAATATTTATTGTTTACTCTGACATTCTTTTATTTTATTTTCCAAGCCTTTTATATATATATATATATATATATATATATATATATATATATATATTTTATTTCCATAGGTTATTGGGGAACAGATGGTGTTTGATTACATGAGTAAGTTCTTCAGTGGTGATTTGTGACATCTTGGTGCACCCATCGCTCAAGCAGTTTACACTGTACTGCATTTGTAGTCTTTTATCCCTCACTCCCTCCCCACCCTTTCCCCCTGAGTCCCCAAAGTCCATCGTATCATTCTTATGCCTTTGCATCCTCGTAGCTTAGCTCCCACATATCAGTGAAAACATACGATATTTGGCTTTCCATTTCTGAATTACTTCACTTAGAATAATAGTCTCCAATCTCATCCAGGTCACTGAGAATGCCATTAATTCATTCCTTTTTATGGCTGAGTAGTAATGCATCATATATATATATATATATATATATATATATATATGTCTTTAAATAATAATACATACATATGTATATACCACAGTTTCTTTATCTGCTCATTGATTGATGGGCATTTGGGTTGATTCCACTTTTTGCAATTACAAATTGTGCTGCTATAAACATAAGTGTGCAAGTATCTTTTATGTACAATGACTTCTTTTCTTCTTGGTAGATACCCAGTAATACAACTGCTGGATCACTGACGTTCTTTTAGATGTGACATCCCTAAAACCCAACAAGAAATGTAAACATTGAAGTCTGAGTCTGATCATTATTCTTTCATTTAAGAAGAGCACATGGGAGTTTTACATATTATTTTTAAAAACTAATTTTGTAGTATGTTAAATGGTAGGACACATTCAATTTTTTTTTTCCTCACTGGAGATCTGTCCATGTTCCATCTTGATTTAATAGCTCCCCGGCATATAACTGATGCCTCTGAGCCTACCTCTGAAGTAAATAAATAAACCTGGTCCAAGGGATTTGATTTCTGCCATTCATAGTGGAGAAATCAATCTCAGTGAAGAAGACTTTTTTTTTTCATTTTTCTTCTTTTTTCTTTTTCCTTTGGCTCCTATCCGCCTGCTTCCATGGGACTGAGAATCCACCTTCTCAAACAACATGAAAGTCTTAATACAAGGTGAATCCCAGAACCACAAACAGTTTGGACTTCAAACAGTGAGAAAATTGGCACTATATGATTTGGCACACAAAGCAGAAAACGTTCATTTCCTGTAGGCAGGACGGAATTGACTGTTACATTAAGACTTCTGAAGAAGCCCTGCCCTGGAGTAATTTCAGTGCTGTCAGATGATGTTGACATCTAGATTAACCTCTGTGCAGTGAATTTCGCCGCAAAGCTCATTGAGATGCATGTGATGTGTCTGTACAGATCCCATCTGGAACCCTTGGTGGCCCACCCTCAGCAACCCTCTTCTCCCTCCCTGACCCTGTTTTCTCTGTCCATAAACTTTTAGCCTCCAGGAGCAGAGGAGTCATGGCTGGGATCTGACCTTAGGAGCGGGAGTTTTGGCTTCTCTCTGACCATGGTGCTGAGCCAGGCTTTCTGCTCAGAGTGACAGTGATTATCATCATACTGGGTTTCCCCTGAGGGAACTACAAATTAAGGCATGAAAACCACTGTGCTGATGACAGTTTTACAGCATATCTCAATGCTGCACAAAGTGAAATGGTTTAAAAGGAATTAGTGTGTCCTAAGTCATTGAGCCCTGCTCTGGGCTCTGCAATCCTTGAGGGATTCAAGGTCCAGCTGAAACAAGGTCATGACTGTGTCTAGGTGGGACAGATGCATTCTGACAGACAAGGTGTTTGTCTCTTGTGTGGGTGTTTCCTATGGTCCTTACAAGAGAGGCAGCCGCAGCTCCAGTTTCTTCCAGTTGGGACAGAAGGTGTAGCCATCTTCTAAGCACTGGTTTGTCAGCTCTTTCTTTAAGGGATGGCTGGCTCCAGAACAAGCCAAACTCACTCTACAATTCCACATTGTGGCACAGCAACCACAGAGAACCTCAAAGCTGAAATTGCAACTTCTCTGCAAAATAGGGCCATTGATTTCATCAAAAATTTTGAGGAAAGGCCTTTAGCTTAGATTCCACCACCTTCAGACTCCACAGAGTTGCTCAGCGTGATAGCATGCATCTTTGGAAACTTACCTCAGGGTTTTAGAATACTTGACCCTAATGTCTAGATAACAATTTTCTCTGAGATTTTACTAATTCTAATTCCCTCTTAAATTGTTTTCCCTACTTGCCTCTTGTCTTTAAGTAATAAGAATCTCCTTGCACATTCTTAGGTATTTCTTTAGGAGAATTGGAAGTTTCCAGCCGAGGAGATTGTGCTTGTGGATTGGAAAGAGAGGTTTCTGGGCTGAAAAGGTATAAATCCTACAGAGACAATCTTGATGACTTTATTTAAAAGCAGTTATCAGCGTTGTGTTTTATTCTAGGTGCTCATGTTCATAATGAAATCTACATGCACCTTTTTCATTATTTATATTATGATTCTTATTCATGTGTACATATATGCACACACACACACAAAGGCCTCCACAATCCTACCGGTATACACGTTCATATGCCCCATTTGTGTCACTTCCATTAATCTCTGGGTGCATGCATTTGCAATGAAGTGTGTAGCTTCTCTTTCCTCTTATTATCAACACATGTCCACATACCCTTTGACTTTCTGCATTTTGGATCCCATGAGATTAGGGCTTTTTCAAGGGAGATTAAATCTTGAGTTTCTTTAAATCTTCATACTTAAAGGCAGGATTGGTTTTCATGGAGAAACAAAAACTAAACCGAGCCTTGATTCAGATTTTATTTAACTAACTTTCTGGGGAATTTGTTCTTCAGTAATAAATACTAAATGCAAATGTAATGGACAAGGGGTTCAAGCAGATTATTGAACCTATCTTGTAGCTGAAACAAGTGGTCAGATACGAAGCTCAGACGCTGACATTGAACTAGAACATGAAGCAAAACAGTTAGCATGGAGCGCGAGAAGAGCACTGGGCTAGGAATGAGACTGCTAGATTGTTACTTGAGTGTTCTTAGCTTAATGTGGGCAGCTGATGTTAGTTGCAGGCCTGTGCCCCTCTAATCCCAGTGATGGGGCATGACAGTCTGTCTCTCCTCCATTGTTCAAGTTAGTTATCACTGAAGTATTACATATTAGCTCAAGGTCCTGCCCTGAACAAGCCTGCAAACATCCCCACTCTGAAGAGTCAGTCCCATTTTTGTTTTACGGCAGTTTATCTCTTGTGGCCCTCCTCTGGAAGCTGTCCAAACTCTGAGCACTTGCTGTCCATCCCCTGTTTCCCACCCCACACTTCAAGGCCGGGGAAAAGCCAGGGAAGGTCCTATTGGCTCGTCTCCCTCTTTCCTAGCCTGCATATCCACCAAGCTTGGGATTTAGCCTCTGTTTTTAGAGAGGAAAACAAGTGTGTTCTCCCAGCCATCAGTATCTTTCCAGCTCCATGGACCAAGTGATTAGCGCCTCATTAGCGCCTCATCAGTTGCTTTTGCACAAGAGACTCTGGGACAACAAGCCTTTTTACAGCAGGTTTTCTTTTAATTTCCTCTGTTGTTTTCTGGCTGTTAACTATACGGATAAATGGTAAAACATAATTTTCATTTTTTTAGGCCCCATGAGTGTGGGTATGCTATATTTCTATGGATGAGGAGTTCCACATGTCAGCAAAGCATTTATTTATTTAGTGAAGTGGCTATAATATTGACACACAGATTTGCAGCAGCATCCAAATCTTGGGGGGAGAAAAGAGCCTTTTTGAAGCAAATGAAACCACCTTCTGTGATGGCACCAGAAAGGTTTATACCTGAAGAGCAGAAATGAACCTGATAATATGCTTCCTTTCTAGAAAAAAAGAGGTAGAAGAAATCGCTGAAGGAGCTGGATGACCAAACCCTCTATTCCCCAAATTATTATGTATCAATAGATACTTCAACTCTGTCCCTTAAATGGCTCTGAAAAACACAAATAACCGTATTTGTTATTAGAAACAAATTCATAATGTCTAACCCAATCCCTTATTTTAATCTATATACATATTAAAATAATCCCATATATATGATTATTATATGGGATATATATTTACATATATATGTATATGTTTGTGTATATATATATTTACATAAATATATATTTACATATATATATAAATATATTTTTTAATGCTCAGGATAGTTCCATATTGTTTCGTTTCTTGGTTCCTTCTAATAAATTCAATGAGATTCATAATTTCCTCACTTTTATTTAGGAAGGAGTTGGGGTCTGTTTTGAATGCTTTCTAGGATAAAACAGCAGAACGGATCGAAAGTGTGGTGGAAGGATAATGGGAATAGGAGGCAGAGAACTTGCACATTCCTATTTCCTGCTGAGAGATCTTGGAAAAACATGGTCTTCCCTTTGCCTCAGTTTCTTAATATACAAAACGGAACCACTGTCAACCCCCTGTGTGCCACAGAGGGTTATTTGAGCACCAAATGAGATCGTAACTGTTGACATGCTCTGTGAGCTGTACAAGGCCAGACAAACAGATAGAGCCCACTCTCTGGGCAGTGCACGTGACACGCAGTCTTGTTGGGCCCTGAGCTGAGAGACTGAGAGCCGCTCTTGAGACGTGCCATGTTTTAAGGCGTATCTTCCTTACATTGTTGTTGGTGTCTGGTTTTTAGATGTTTTGCCATTAGCATTTTTCACTTTGAGTATCTAGTGACGGAGAATGCTTTAAAAAATACAAGCAGACGGGGAGGGGGATGCTTTACTTATTTAGGTTCATCATTGGAAAGGGACAGTTAGATTTTGTTTTCAGGCTTGGAACCCTGAACATTTTGTAGCAAAATGGCATCGCCTGCTGCATTTAATTCCTTGCCAGCCACTCTTGCTTTCAAAAGATTCTGTCAATTTCAACATAATGTTTTGTAAAATAAGAGTCTATGAAGCTTCCTCTATAAATTTGGTGGTATAACTAATCTTTCAGGAAGCCTCTGAAGGGATAATGATTTTTAAGTGGTATCCTATTCTTTCCAGGACCAGCATTTGTACATGGGGAAATAAGACAGGTGAAGAGCAATGCTAGACCCCTCCTTTAATCGGTTTGAGTGCCAGTAAATAGGTGTAAGTGGGATTCCCACTGAGAAATGTGTTTGAGTGAAAATGAAACCCTTGGTAATGAATCCTGAGGCCAGAATGTCAACTTCACAGTATTCTGTCATCTATAGCCCCTAAAAACATCCCAGGTATTTGTGATGACAGCCACTGATATAAGCTCTCTGTAGTTGTGAATACATGGCAAGTAAAATTTTCTCAAATGTTATTTTTCATAGATCTCCAGGTGACAATCATGTGCATTGTATCCGACAAAATTCTGTGAATGATTTTCTAGAAGTATTTTGATCGCTCCAGAAAGAAATCAGCATAAAGCTGCATACCTAAAATCCTAAGAAATTCATAAGTATTTTTCTCAAGTTCAGGCTGCCTCAGCTTCTCTTTTCTCTCTTTACCTTTTACCTCATAGAGAGGCAATCTTGATGGCAAAAGGTTGGGCTCAATTTTTGTTTGTCTTATGTAGAAAAGCAACACCTCTGTTCTGGACCACTCTCCAGTAGACAAAAAACATCCCAGCTTTCGAAATGAGAGTCCAAATTGGGTTACCACTGGGATTTTAAATTATGATGTGAAATTGGAGAAGGCAAGCTGCTTCAGAGTGAAGTTTCATAATTTATTCCGATAATCTGGAGGGGATGATCTCCTTCACAGCACTGTTAAAGCCTGCCTTGAACAAGCTCATTTCACTACATAACTTCCTAGAGACAAGACTGATTATTTAAGGATTTCAGAGGTATCATTTGGGGAATAACTCACCAGATAGAGAAAGTTTGATCTAATATGTTAACAGGCACAAAATCTAATATTTCAATGCTTTCTCACCCTGCCCCTTCTCTGAGAGTTTAGCCTTTCTTAGGGGCCATTCTGTCCTTTCCCAGGCTAGAAATGATTGATTGTATTTCATGTCCCAAAGTAAAGTCTCCTCCAAGTCCGTTGGACGTGAAGGCAACCAAAAAGACCCATGTTATTTTTCTGTCACTTCACAGCATCGAGGACCTTCTTGTTTATGTGTGTGGGGTATGGTGGGTTAGCTTAAGGGAACTGTCAAATTAAAATGAAAAGAAAGCAAGTTGGGGCAAGAAAACCCTCACTCTGAATGTGAAAGAAAATAGCAGTGTTCTTTTCTGTGGCAAAGATTTGTGTACTGTTGGGGGAAGATTCATTTTATTTCTCAGGTAGATTTTACCTTCTGAGATTCTGCACGCACGTGTGCGCGCACGCGCACGCGTGTGTGTGTGTTGGCTGGTGGGGGGGGTGGAGCCATATAAAATGTAGTTGTTTATGAGTTTATACTTTCTCTTTAGCATAATAAATGCCCTGCTTATTTTCTCAGAATGTGACCATAAAATTTGGAATTGAGAGGAATTCAGAGGCCCGTGTCACAGTTCATGGTAAAGTTTTGCCCAAATATTTCCTTCAGAAACATTTAGTCATAACAATCCAAATCAATTCTTATCTGCAACTGGCATCAGAAAAAGAAATCAGTAGGTGGGGGCTGTAGACCCTGATGCTGCATCTATTTACAATCTTTCTTTTCCAAGGTTTTAGGGTTCATGATTCACATAAGGAAATTTGGGGGGAGCTACCACATCTGGCATGCGTTAACTCTGTTCCATGGGAAAACTAGGATTGCTTTTGGGCTAATTTTGTTGGAAATGGCACACGTACAAAAAGAGACTTTTGGAACATGTTTTAAGCCTTTCACCTGAGGTCAGCCTCTGCTGAAAGAGTGTTTAGTTTGGTAGGCATGGTTTCTTGCTTCTCCTACCCCAGGGTGTAAATTCTGCAGTGATTCCTGGGTATATGTTTTCAGCACCAGGGACAGCAAACAAGCCCCTGAATTGAAGGGCCGTGCTCTCCTGATGGACCTCCCAGACCCAGGAAGGGTAATATCGTTTTGTTTTCCTTTACTCCCTGTCCACTGGGGCCTCAGCTCAGAAGTCTTCATTCTTTAGGTGCTTACATCTTTAATTTATTACCAAGCCCAGCTTAGCTGTCTCTGTCACATTCTTGACCTCCTAACAAGTGGGTTTGGAGTAAGACTCCCAGGTCTGCTGGCTCAGAGAAGCAGAAGGACACTAGACTTCATTTGAAGGCCATGCTTTAGAATAGGCTCCCCCTACAGAAGTCTTTCTAGCATACCAATGACTTGTAAACCCCTAAATGAAAGACTGCTTATACACAATCACTTTCCTTTTAAAATTTCTGCACCTTTCTCACAATGTACAAGTCTATGTTTGACTCGATGTGCATCTGGAGGCAATATTTCACAGCAGTTGAGCAGAAGCTATGAACTTTGGGGATGGAAAAGGGCCCAATGATGCTGCTGTTATGCGTTTTGGACACTCAGTGGGGGCACTGCTTTGATTCTCAGCATCCACCCTTCAACCCTGAGTGCTCTTCAACAGCTGTTTTTGCCTTAAACAATCACAGTAAGAATGCAAATGACTCCTTGTGGCGTTCTTCAGGCCTGACTGAAGGGTGCCCTGAGAAAACAAGGGGAGCAGAAGCACATGTTGTCACATTGCTTTGTTATTGGCCAGTTTTCATACAGCACAATGACAGACAGATGTCATCCTAGAGTCAGCACTGTCTGCCCTTAACTAATTGTCACTATCTTCTCCACTCGTGTCAGGATGAATCCCCGGTTGGTTCATCCTGGGATGAATAAGGCAAGTCAGTCACTGCAGATCTCATCTTAAGTACTGCCTTCTATCTCACAGATGTTAGAACAACTCCATTTCGACTGCCTCTGTACCATCCAAGACTCTGAATTCCCTCCATATCTCCTCCCTTTCTTGCTGCTCCCTTTCCGTGTTGCTTATCATAACATCCATTACATGTAGTGGTGTAAGACAATAAGGGGTTTCTTTTAGGAATAAATGAGGTGAAAAAAGTAGGCCAGAGCCAGATCTTAGAGGAGCAATTTCAGTGAAACTATAATTTCTAACTTGGGAGTGGGTCTAAGGTGTAGCCATCCATTCCTTCCATTCCTTGTCCTCCTGAGTGAATCCCATTCCAGTGCTCACGCTTGCCCTGCCAAAAAGGCCATGGCGCAAGATTCTCTAGATTATTTGAATGAAGACCGGAGGTGAGCAGCATCCAACACCTCTGTAAGAGTTCTTTAGAATAGAGGAGATTTGACTTATGTTTAAATCCAGGAAGGCTCCTATGTTTAAAATGTTGAGAAATAATATGTACAGAAAGGACCTATGGTGACAGGAAAACTTAATACAAATTATTTTCCCCTAGAACAGAGAAGAAGGAGCTGCAAAGTGACTGCTAATGAAGCAATGATCTTCTGGCTGGGGGAAATGTGGCCTGAGACTAGAGATGCAGAGCCAGCATCTCTAGAAGGAGAGATGCTGTCAATAGAAGAAGCCCCCGGAGGGACCTGGTCAGACAATACAATTTTATAAAGGTTCTCAGTACTTTTTCTGAAAAAATTCCTAAAATTTTCAAGGGCACTTCTAGCCCTCTGCCTCTTTAGAGGTGAGCTCAGTGCTACGTCTGGGTTCTTAAGGCAAATGCCCTACAAACACCAAAGTCTCGTATTTTCCACTCTCAGCCGGCACTGGCTAAGTGGGATATTTTTTCCCTTCCCTAAGTGAAAGGGACTTGTTTTCAGGAGAAGTGTCCTTTAAACATCCAGCTAAAACTGGAAGTAATTTTTTGCATGAATGGCTTTTTACAGCTAGGTCTAAAGCAGAACAAAACTTGTATTAAACTAAGTGCTACTTTACATATCTTATTTCAAGGGAAATGAAGGATTTATTGCCGTGTAAATGATATACACTGATTTGCTTCCTACTGGACATTACATGTCCCTTTATCTTTAGGCTGATGTGCAGCAAACTTTCAAACTCTGGAAAATCAGCTGGTACCTACTTCAGTGCATTACTAGGATATTACGTTCCCTGAGAGGAATTTTCCCAATGAAGTTTAGGTACTGTTGTAACTGATTTCCATCCCCCCTCCCTAAGCTTCTGTACTAAGTATATGTAAAGTTACTATATCTTGTCTGACCCCATGTGCTTGTGTGTGTTTCCCAATGTTTATATAAATATATTGGTGATCGGAAGGGTTAGCTGGATTACAGCAACTGCTGAACATGGTGCGTGTGGCATGTGGCACACCTCATGCCTGTGCACACCCATTCTGAGGCCAAGCTAATTTTACAGGTTTTGAAATCAAAAAAACATCAGCAACAATAACAACAGTGTGGCTTGAATTGAGGAAAGTTTGACGATGGATACAGTATTGCCAAGTCATCATTTATGGGTGGAGACCTTGACCACAGCAGAGCTGAGGTGTGTTCAACTGGATCTTATGTCCTTTGTTTTAATCCCAATTGATCGTTCCTCATTTGTATTTTATGACTTAGAAATACGCCTACGTGATGCTTGTTTTTCTCCCAGGCCTCTGGAAAGTGCTGATCATGATTGCTTCCCATCATTTGGATCCCAAAGTTGATAACTTAGCATGAGTAACTGAGGCTTTAGTAGAACTGTGTTTTACTAACTGTATCTCCTCCTTGAGGTGCTGTTCCCTTCATTCTTTTCCTTTATGACAGGTGAATGCATTGAATGCATTGGCTATGATAATTTTATTTGCATCCTGGCAAGTTTTAGAGGATCAATCTAATTAAAATGATGACTGCGTTTGCCTTTGAAGAAGAGGTTTATTGTCTAAGTAAAACTCTATGTGAAGGTGTCCTTTATGCAAAAAAAAAAAAAAAAAAAAAAATCCAACTTGATAAGATGGCCACAGGTTAGAGGGGTGTGTTCTCAGTTGATATTAAGGGATATGTTGAAAAGGCAAGTGCCCACCCTTTCTCTATTCTTCATGCCCTCCCTTCCTTCTTCCCCAACCTCAAAAGAAAACAGAAAATTATTTTTTTAAACTGTATTAATAATTTATGTTTAATACAAAAGGCTGATTTAATGGTATCACCAAAGGTCGTTTCTCCCATTGTGCATGTCCTTCAGTCTCAGCCCCATACCCATCACCCCATTCTTCACCCTCATGCTTCCATCCCAAGGCAAACACGTGTCTTCATCGGAATCTATGGGTGTTGAAATTAAATGTGGGGGCAGAGATTTAACACCATGGCACTAATACAAATCAACCATTCTTCACTTTCAAATGGTTAATTGCTACAGGAAGGCAAACTCTTTCCTTGGTTTTTGTTTAAAAGCATTTTATACATATATATGTATATATGTGTGTGTATGTATGGACATATGTATGTATATGCACATGTACATGTATATATGTATATATCCATCTTCAATATAAATATATCATATGTGAGAGTTGTAAATACTCCTTGGTCATATGTCTGTCTTTCTCATAGTACCACATCTTCAATGTTATCTTAACAACTCCATTTATTGATTGATGAAATTGTGTGTAGAACTGTATCCTCCTGACATAGTTTATGTAGGGTCTCTTCTCAAATAAAGTATAAAACAACAATGCCCTTGTTTTATCTGGATTCATTATGTGGTAGGAAAGCATGTTGAATTTAAAGATAGTTTGAAAGTTTGGGAAAGTCCTAATGTGTGCAAAGGTCATGAGATCCAGGATTATCTCGAGAGCTTGAACCTTGCTTTTCTGAAAGTAAAAGTGGATTGCACAATTTTTAAGGTAGCCGATAAGTTACACATTGGATGGAAATGAGTGTCGTAAGGGGAACATACATGCAATTATCATTTGAGACTGGGTCCCAAGGAAAAGATTGAATATCTCCAGCTCCGTGTCTTGGTGACATCCTGTTACTCCAGATACATTGATATTCAACTTCTCAGTTACAATCATTTGAGTAAGTTCTCAAAGTGGGATAAAATGTGTTCTATTGAATATCCATTTACCCCAAAGGTTTGATTATCCTGTAGCATAATTAATTTAAAACTCCTCCCTCTCTTCTCTTTTCATTCTAGTTTCCCTCTCTGTCTACATATTTTCTGCTTTATGTCATATAATGTGTTTTCTCTAATAATATTTCACTGCTAATTTTCATTAACTTTTTTCAGAAACGTTGATGGGTTCTGGGAGAAAGTGTGAGAGACAGGAGGCACGGGTTGCAATTCCATGAACAAGAGTTCAATGGAGATGTAGAAAGGTTTAAACAGAGTTTTTCCATTATGGCACTATAGACGTATCAGACTAAATAATTCTTTGTCGTGGGGGAGCTTTTCTGTGCATTGCACGATATTCATCAGCATTTTTATTAGTGCATTAGCAGTCCTTCCTGCCTCCTCCACCCCCACTCCACTACTCTATGAAGACCAAAATGCCTCCAGACTTTGCCAGATGCTTCCTGGGGGGTAAAATTGCTGTCCTTGAGAAACACTGGCTTAAGTTTTGACATCTTGCCACACAGTATTAAAAGAAGAATCAAATTCAGAAAATATGAGAGGCCCCAGTCATGCTCCAGGCCTTTCTAGACTAGCAGCTTGGCTGTCCCACGTGGTAAACTTGCTGCTTTTCTTTAAGCACATTTTTCTTCAAAGCCTGCAAAGCCCGTCGCTGAGAATCAAGTTACAATATTACATTTGGGGTTTAGATAGCGCTAGAAATACCTTCTGCATCTCCATAGATCAAAAATGTTTTCATCCCTTAAATATTGGTTCATAACCCTTAAAAATGTGTAATTTGTGTGTGATTAAATCCTTTGGATCTGTGTAAGAAACCCAAACACTCTTTTTATTTGTTTTTTGTTTTTATCGGTTTTTTTTTGTAATTTTGTTATTTATTTATTTATTTAATTTTATTATTTTTTCCCAAACACTCTTTTTAAAGGTGATGTCCCTGTGAAAGATGCGGGCAGACCTAAGGGAGAGGAATCTTTGTGCTTCAATCTTTGCAACATATTTTCCACCTGGCCCACATGGTTACATACATTATAAGCTTATAAGCAGAACTTTTGTAGGCCTAGGATATAGGTCTCCAGTATATAAATTCCTTTCATTCTGTTAATAGAACTTGCATTAAGTTGGTCGGCAAAAGTGAACGTTCTTTGTACAATTCTATAAACACAGTATACATTTAATGGACATTTGCTGCAATGGGCTGGATTTCTCATTCTCTAAGCTCCAGATTACTTGTACAACATTCAAAGTGCTGTCATTATGCCACCTCTTCAACTCACTCATGGAAGCCCTCAGGATCTAAAATCCTGAACAACCTGACAGTATGTTCATTATGAAGGAAATATCTCTTCTCCCCAGAATGTGGCTACCTTTGCATTAGTGGCTTCCTATGACAGCCAGCTAGAGCAGAATTAGGCTGCTTGAAGGCAAAATAGGTGTTTCTCAAGGTAGGAGTTTGAATGGCCTCTGACATCTAGGCCTAAGGCTTGACCTTTACATAGTGTGCTCCAGTGATGGCTTGAGAACCAAGTGCTGTGAGAGACCTCTGGTCCACCCCAGAGAGCCTCAAACTCAGCCTTCTGCAGGAAGCCCTTCCTACACGACACAAAGGCCAAGGAGGCTGTGGAGGCCTGCAGCTTCACCTTAGATTGTCCTTATGCCCTTGTGACTCATTATTTGACATTTAATTTGAGATGACAATCCGAGGACTGGATCACATTGTGTCCTCCTGTGTCTGGAAAGTCCTTGATTGCCGATCTCATTCAACTACCTGCCTGTGGCTAGGATTCTCAGATCAATAAGAACTGGGACAAAGTCCCAAAGAAAAGCATCTCCCAGTGCTGGAGAGCATGGCTGGTAAAATGATCTTATGAAGATCACCTGGTCCCAAAACATCAGCATCTCAGTGGTGACACAAAAAAGACATGGTTTAAAGAGGGTACTTTAGAAATAGCAGCTCGCCATTGCTGGGAGTGAATCTGGAGGCTGTTCATGATGATACCGAGAGCAGAAATGCCAAGAAGGTATTCACTTGACACAGGAAAGAGGCGCAAATGAATCTGAAAGTTGATGTCTGAGGTAGGGGTCACTCTTTTTAAAAAAGTTAATAATTAAGTTTGATTAAAATTTATTATTTAAGAAACAGCGTCTCCACCCTATTGCCCAGGCTGGAATACAGTGGCACCATCATAGTTCATGGCAGCCTCAAACTCCCGGGCTCAAGTGATCCTAATCCCCTGCCTGCCTCAGCCTCCTGGGTAGCTAGGACCACAGGTGCATGCCATCACATCTGGCTAATATCACTTTTTTTTTTTTAACTTTTTGTAGGGATGAAGTCTCACTATGTTGCCCAGGCTGGCCTCAAACTCCTGGCCTCAAGCTATCTTCCTGCCTTTGCCTCTCAAAATTCTAGAATTACAGGAATGGTAGGTAACTCCTGGTAAGGACCTTGGGTAGATATAGAAGTAAGTTCCCCCAAACACTGCTCAATCTTCTCAGGACACATTTCCTTAGTATTTCAAGGCATGGTGGGCTCCTTGCACAGGGCCATGCCCTGTTCTTTGCTCTTGTTGGGATGCTCAAAATTACTTAGCTATTAGCTAGGGAGATGTTCTATTTTAACCTCTCTTTTCCCCTATCATGAATGTTCTGAATTATTCAAATCTCCAATTCAGGGCTCAGCAGAGGATCTAATTACTGCCCTGCTTGCCATTTGCTGATGAGCTTCAAGAGCCAAAGAATGACTTTAAAACAGTTAAATATTGAGAGGCAGCTTCTTTAGAAAATTCCGTAGGAGTCTCAGTCTTATTAAGAAAAGCTGGATGGCATGGTCTGAGAGAGTTTGCTGGATAAGGCCATCTTCTGACTACACATAATTGCCAGATACTCAAGGCTCAGGAGAGAGTCCTGCCTTGAATTAAATAAGCTGATCTCTATGAGTGTCCTGGTCACAGTCCTTTTCTCGTCAGAATCTTGAAAACATTCACCACCCCTCTTGTCACTCAGGAGGGATGGTCTTAGCTGGCAAATGCTGATGTATAATGGAAAGAGGTGGTGGAAGGAAGAAGGTGCAGAAGCTTCTGTCTAACGCAAGAGTGGAGGGTTTTAAGCTGAGGAAAACAGAGCAGAGATGCAGTTTGGAAGACATGTCTCTTTTTAGATAATCATTCGTTTATCTGCTCGTTCATTCACTGATTTATCCATTAATTCATTTGTGTAATCAATCAGTTTAGGAGTGCCTTTAAGGTAGATGAGGCACAACATGCTGGAGCCTGAAGATGTAAAAGGATTTAAGGCTCCCCTCTCTCCACACCATCTCCATCCCTGCCTCATTCTGGGAACCCCATACTGAACAGAAGACAAAGGAGTAGGGTGCTAAAAGCAAGCGTATAAGACGCAAAAGGAGGGGAAGTATTTTTGTCCATGACTTGGGTGTTGGCTAAGAGGAGAGTGTTGGATGAAGAGGCTGCCCTGGGCTTCTCCCAGAACAGAGCCAAGTTCTCACCCACTGTGACCTTGGGCTGTGCGTGGCAAGTGCTAGGGCTTTGAGACAGCACCTAATCAGCGTTCTGTGAGCGTCTTTGCCTTCTGCAGAATTTCACTCTAGGTGGGAAGCCAGAACTCTCCTCCCAAGCCCCATGCACGTACTGACTTAGAAAGCAGGGAAATGTCTCAATCATGGTGTGCCACCCTTAAGTCACTGCTCCAGGGACACACCAGCCCTGCTCATTTTCCACCTCTGTGAGATGCAACAAGCCAGTGTGCTCTGCTACAGAATGCAAAGCCCCACTGGCAGAGGTATGCTCAATGGGGCTGATCCTAAATGTGATTTATGGAGTTAGCTCATTTCCTGCCTCTGATGCTGGCCTCAGCTGCCAGGAGTTTGACTGACAATTTCTGTTTATTTATTTCTCACTATATAATATCTGACTTCACATTATAAATTCTTTTGGTTGGAATTTCATGGCGTCTGTTCCAGTATTTATTGATGGGCTGCTCCTCGGGAACTCGGTCCTTTTTTTGGGATGAGCTGGACTCTGAGCTCTTGGTTGTGCCTGTGAGGGTGAGGCTAGGGCCCTGTCACCCCTAGAGATATTTTACTATTGTAAAAATCCTCTTGTGTCTCTTGATAGACAGTCTTCTTTACGTTAGAGATATGGTCACCTATGATGGATAACTTGTGACTCAGAACCAGTGGAAGTAATCGGCAAAGAGTAACTCAGAGTCGAAGTGGTGTGTGTGCCTGACCATCTAGAAGAGGTCTGGAGGGGTAGAGTGTGACATGCCGGTTTTTGCCTGGATGATGGCTACCATGTCCTTTCCCTTATTCCTTCCTTCTAGTCCACAGATAAAGCAAAATGATCACTTAGCCAAAGGTTGGACAAAAGACCCCGGGAGAGTTCTGAATGTGTTTTTTCTCACCCTATGAATGTGGGGCCTTTCATCTAGAAATGATTGACCATAAAATGTTTTCGAGAAGAATCATGAGTTTTTCAAACATGGGCTGCATATTGCTCATAAAAATTTTACATTTTCTCTAGAGAAATGAGGCCATCATATTGTTCGTGAGTTTATTTCCAGTGCCATCAACCACTGTTAAGACCCCCTCTGTCACCCTCAGTCAGCCTTGGCTGCACCAACTCCTGTAGCCCAGTGCTGCAGGGTTGATACAGACCAGCCCTCATCAGTCCTAGAGGAAGAAAATAACATTCATTAAGCACCACCCATGCACCAGTTGGGCACCTCAATAAACCTTCAACATAATCACTCCCCATGAGTTACGTATTTCTGTCTTTACTTTGCCAGGTGAGAAAACTGGGATTTGAAGAGCCTAAGTCTCAAAAAGATTAATTTCCTTCCCAAAGGACACAAAGCAAGAATGAGTGAGGGACAAAATTTAACCTTATGTCTCTCTGACCGCAAAGCAAAGTTTGTTTCTACTTGGCATTCCCTGTGAGAACGTTTAAAGGAAAACTCTGACTTCTACAGCATTACTTTATTCCCAAACAAGTAGGAAAAAATACAGCTCTCATTATTCCAACATCCTTGTCATCCACTGGGGACCTTGGGCAAGTCATTTAACTTCTGTGGGTGTCAGTTTTCTCATTTATAAAAATATATAGTCCTATCTATGTTCTGTTGTTATAACACAGGGTCATGTGAAGACATGCACAAAGTGTCTAGTGCAGGGTCTGGCACTTGATAGGCCCTGAATAAATGGAAGGAATCATTTGTCATCATCATCACCATCATTATCAGTTGTCTTCATCCTCCTCCTCCCCCTCATGTCATCAACATTATAATCATCATCATTCTTCTTATCTTATTGAGAGTGGCCTATCCTTTCACTGAGAATTAAATGTGTCCCTGATAGGCTTGGATACTCTCTGGGAGGCCTCTTCTGAATGAAGGAGACCTGGTGAGCCAATGACAGTACTGACATTACATTATTGATTTGTGCCTCCCAAGGCCAAGCCCTTTTAAGATTCATTCAATCAAACAATAAAAACCTCAGCTGCCACACTTTTCCAAGCATGGACCAAATTCAATCCGTCTCTCCCCATCCTCCCCCAGCCTGGTCATGGTTATTTTTCTCTAACTGTTCACACAAAGAGAAGATCACTAACAGCCACTGAATCGATCCAGAAGTAATAGTGGCTCCCAGAGCTTTAAAGCTGGCATATATTTTACAAAATTAAAAAATGTGTCTTCTGTTAATATTTGAGCAATAGAAAGAGACATAGAAGAGTGTAATCTGCCATTTTAGAGTCATCTGCTTGCTGCTTAGGTGGATTTTATTAATCCCATGTTCCAAATGAGAAAACTGAATTTCAAAGAGGTGAATTGACTCGTCTGATGACACAAGCTCATAAATGGCAGAGGTGACATACGAACCTAGGTTCATCTGGCTCTGAAGCCCATGCTATTTTACAATGTTCTGCTGCTTTTGTAAACTCACAAGGACTTACAGACACATACATACTGACACGTGATTGTATATATATTACAGTTTCCCCAAAGACTTCTCAGGGCAGCCAGGTCAGGGTTAGTTAGATGAACTTGCAAAGCAAGGGACTCCAAGGTCAAGGCCATCATTGCCCTCCCATGTGGTATCTTTATAGACCAGAAATAGAAACTTTTCCCCAAGCCCTGGGTCACGGTCATAATGCCCTGAGACCTTGAGAGCAAGGATAAAGAGTCTGGAAAGTATGATTTTCATCTTATTCCTATTCCTGGGCAAATATCTCACACCATCGACTTTACTGATCTTCAGATAGGAGGATAGCAAGGTGATATTCTGTACTACCAAGCTGAGTGAATGAATGGATAGCAGACAACCAACACTGGGTGTATTTTAACTATGGCCACTCTTTACCAATAAAACAAGGCAAAACATGGAAGCCTTTCATTTCACACCATCAAGGACATACTCATTACCAGGGCTCCTCTAATCCAATGAGCACATCAAATTCTTTGCCTGTGTTTGGAGAACGTGTGTAATAGACATTTACATAAAAGAAGTAGGCAAAATCCATACTAGCAATTTTAAAAAAGGTGAGAAGATGCTACTTTTCCCATGAAGGGTCAAGGATTCATTATAAAAATAAAAATAGTGAGCAGGACAATGTTGACAACAAACGAACAAAAACAGATGAAACAGTAGGAGTCAGTGAAAGACAATAACTTTGCAATAATTTGAGGTTAGAATAGATGAGGAAATTGCGTGCATTAACACAGCTGTTCAAAAAATTAAAATTTTACTGATAGTTCCAGGGATGATGATAACAGAGGCATTACCATTATGTTATTATGACTATTATTAACATTAAAACTCTACCGTCTATTGACTGCCTAAGACAGGCATTATTACGCTCATTTTAAAGACAAACTCACTAAAGCTCAAGGAGATTAAAAGAATTGCCCAAATCTACTCAGCTGCCAAGGTAGAGTCTCTCAATCTTGGCATTATGGACACTTGGTACAAGATAGTTCTTTGTTCTGGGGAGCTGTCCTGTGAGTATGTGGTTTGGCACCAGACTCTGCCATTGTCTGGCACAGCTTCCTTGGCCTCTACCTGCCAGTAGCACCCCCTAGCCATGATGAATAAAATGTCCCTGGACATTGTCAAAATTGGCCCCAGTTGAGCTGAGAACCACTGCTGTAAGAGTTGGAGCTGGGTTTCATGGCTACGTTTACACACTTACTAATACAAGAATAGTGAAATTAAGTCCAGGCAAGGAATCTCCCTCTAAAAAGAAAAATAATCTGAAAACAACTTACCAGCAATAAAAAAAATAAATAAGGGCTGGGGTATAACTTTATATTATAAACTCCCAGAGCGGTGGTTATAACTCTATAAATTCTGGTGGAGTTGTTATGGTCTCTGTTCCTCCCCTCAGCCCTTAGAAGTAATGCTGGAGAAAGAATGCCAATTGGAAAAAAAATAAAAACAGCTGAGATTTGCAGAGAAGTGGCTTGAGGGAACACAGGAAAGCTGAGGGCAAATCCTCTAGTGTAGAGAGCCCTGTTGACTTTGTGAGGCTCTCATCAAAGGCTGTAATGTTGTAATGTTGGTGAGAGCTCCCCTCGGTCCCATGGCTCCAATCTGTCTGGGGACAGATCCAAGCACACCTCTAGTATATCCAGTTCATGGCTGGGATATCAGCCAAACAGTCCGTCAAAGGACATTTGTACCAAGCCAAGTCCTCTAGAATTCCGGTCCCCACTGGGTAGTCCCTCTTTCCTTTCCAGATTTTCTTAGACCACAGAAAAATTGATGGCACACAATTCTCAACCCTCAAACTTCTGCTAAGACATAAATGTTTCAGTTAAGGTGGGAAGAATGTCAAAGAGAATTCACCCACTATGGATCAGAATAAATAGAAGATATGGACCCAATTGCTCATGTTAAAAAAGAGCTTTGATCTTACTGAGGAGGAAAAAAAAAAGAGCTAACAAAAGAAATATAACAATGAATATAATATTCTATTTTATATATATATATATATAGAGAGAGAAAGAGAGTTTTGTTATATATAATATGGATTGTACAATAAAGAGAAACAGAAATGATGGATAAGTAGATAGTTGGGTGAAAGGGAGGAACACAGCATTCAAAATACATTTACAGAACAGAATCTGCAAGAGAAAACAGGAAGAAAATTCTCCAGAGTCCTTGAAGGTATAGAACAAAATAATGATAGAAATTTAATAAAACAAGCTTTATAATCAGATTATAGCCAGCAGACTGAGAAAGAAAAAATGATCATAAGAAATTAAGAAAGCAAATTAAAGACCAATGACAATATCCTTTCCTGACTAACAAATATATAAAAAAAAAAACAGCAAAAAACGTAAGAGACATGGTCAAAAATGAAATCAGTGACACAGAGAAGGAGCTTGAAGAGATTACTATGAGCACAAAGGAAAGGTGTTTAAATCAACTAGAGATAGGAGAATGGATATGGATGTCAGAGATAATTCAACTCAGGTTAATTGATATCCTTTAAGAAGGTAATCAAACAAATGAAATAGAAGCAATATTCGAAGATGCAATGGAAGTAAATTATCCTCAAATTTCAGAAGAATTTGCATATGCAAATATTAAAGTGTATTCCAGAGGAACACGGAGACTTTCTCTGCCTAAATTATTAAATTGTGTATAATAAAGAATTTGAGACAGCGAGGAATGCCTTAATTTTGAGGCAACCAGCCTCCCTCCCAGGGTAAAAATTAGTCTGGTCTTATATTTTTTCACAGTAAAGAAAGAAAATGTGCCACAGGGATGTCATAAGCAGCTTTGCTGAAATTCAAATTCATGTCACTGTCAAGTTGGCTAATAGACTCAACTTAGAAATGAAATCTGTTAATCCTAAAGTTAAACCTATAACTATCATTAAAAAAAGGACATGCAAGGCTGGGCATGGTGGCTCACACCTGTAATCCCAGCACTTTGGGAGGCCGAGGCAGGCGGATCACCTGAGGTCAGGAGTTCGAAATCAGCCTGGCCAACATGGTGAAACACTGTCTCTATTAAAAATACAAAAATTAGCTGTGCCTGATGGCATGCACCTGTAATCCCAGCCACTCGAGGGGCTGGGGCAAGGGAATCACTTGAACCTGGGAGGTGGTCTAAAAAAAAAAGGACATGCCAGTTAAACCCCTTGTGCTAGAAGACTGTTAAACAATTGCTACAGGATTAACAAAAAACGCATGCCCTAAGAATTTTATAAGTCCAGGCAAATTGGATACAAAGTTAAAGGACAGACAGGCCACTGTTCGTGTGACCCCTTCTCACTCTCTCTTCCCACCACCCCCACCAAAAACATGAAAACAGCTCCAAGACAGGAGAAAATGTGGGAATTAGCCATAAATACTTTTAAATATTGAATACAATCTAACAGTTATTTAAATTCTTGTAGAAATAATGGTTTAAAGAATATGAAATTGGGCAATATAGGATTATACTGTAATTAACAAAAATCAGTAAGAGACAACGTAAACATCTCTTCACTTCTCCTAGTAGGGTGTTAGTTAATAGCAGCTAAAGTGAAACAGGTAATTTGGAAATGACTTCATATTTTCTTTGTTCATCCACTGATGTCTTGGCTAATGTGAATAGTGTCATTATAGTGCAGATATTTATTCCACATACTGATTTCAATTCATTTGGAGATACATCCAGAAGTGGATTTGCTAGATCATACAATAATTCTATTTGTTTTTTGAGGGACTGCCATACTTTCTCTACAATGGCTATACTAATTTACATTCCCACCAATGGTGTAGAAGGATTCCATTTCCTTGACATCCTCACCAAGACCTGTTTTCTTTTACCTCTTTGATAATAGCCATTTTCACAGGTGTGAGATGATGTCTCATTGTGATTTCAATTTGCTTTCCCCGATAATTAGCAATGTTGAGCATTTAAAAAATAAACCTATTAGACATCTAAGCTAGGCACAGAAAGATAGATATCCCATGATTTCACTTACATGCAAAATCTAAAAACGTCAGACTTGTAGGAGTAGAGAGTAGAATGGTGGTGACCAGAAGCTGAGGTAGGAGATTGAGTGGGCAATGGTGAGAATTTGACCAGAGGGTGCAGAGTTTTAGTTAGACAAAGGAATACATTTTCAAGATCTGTTGCACAGCAAAATGATCACAATTAATAATAATGTGTCAAGTATTTTCCGAATTGCTAGAAAATAGAGTTAAATGTTTTCATTACAAAAAGTAAGCATGTGAGGTGATGAATACATTAATTAGCTTGATGTAATCATTCCACAATGTATTCATATAGCAAAATATCACAATGAACCCTATAAGTGTATATAATTATTTGGCAATTAAAATTTTAAAATTTGAAAAAGACACAGGAGACATAAATCTGATTCTGACATTTTCATTTTTTACATAATCTTTTATATCAGCAATGTATTAACTTTTAGGCATTATTGTGCAATGGTTTCTATGCTTCCAATGGATTTGGAGGCATAGAAAGATATAATTGAAAACATAGATTGTGTGTGGGCTTTGGAGTTTTACATATCTGCATACACCTTGTATCTGCCACTTAACTAGAGTTTCATTAGACAAGTTCCCTAAATCTAAGTCTGAAGATTCCTCAGCTGTGACAAGGGAATCACACCTACTTAGCAGTGTCGCTTTGAGTTTGTGATGTTATGCCCAGTGCAGTGCTCAGCATTGGTCAGTGTCTTAACACTGAATTACTTTTGCATTTCTCTTGAAAATTCTTTTCCAGTCCATCCATCCATCAATCCATCCATCCATCCATCCATCCATCCAGTTATCCATCCATCCAATTATCCATCCATCCATCCAATCCATCTATCCATTTATGCATCCAAGAAGTTTATATTGAACAGGTGTTTACTAACTGCTGGTGACCCCTCTCGGTAAAAAGATACAGCCTCTGCTTGGCAAAGAGAACTAGCCAGGCAGGATGAGAAGAGGGAGGTGGCAGAACTTCAGGGTCAGAAGATGCAGGTGCTTTCGCAAAGAAGCCTGGGCTACTTTTTATTAATATTTGTTTCAGAGGCAATCCCTTGGTTACTGGCCGGTTCCCATGCTCTTGCTTGGCCTGTTGGAGCAGCGGTGTTGTTCTGAGCCCTCAGAACTTGGAGAATGTGTCATTTTACTTTCCCTTCCTCCCACCTCTTCTGTCTCTGTTCTGCCTCCCATCTGTAAATGCTCAGGCTCTTTATCATGGCTTTGAAATTGAGAAAGACATTTTGGAATGCAATTAGCCACACTGTTGCCACAGAAACGAAAACATAAACTTAAATGATTTATACACAGAGACAACACTTCAGAAAATAATGAATTTAATCCCACAGCTGAAAATGAAATGGATTGGACAATGAGAAAATTGTATTCTTCTCTCCCCGATGAGAAGCCTCCAGGTCTTCATGTGACTTGGGTGTACACTGAGATGGAGAGAATTAGGTGGCCTTAGAGCCACTCCCGCACACACCAGAGGTCAGGGTTCGTGTTGGGATTCATGCCTAACACTCAGCCTGCTCTGCAACTGCTGAGGCAATCCTGTCCAGCAAAACCAAATATAAGGGTGAACATCATTCCATGAACCATAAGCATGTCTGTCCATAAGATCATGCTCGTCTCTTCTTAATACTACGCATATCCGTACCCATAAATCCAGAAAATGTCATTGCATTAAAGTGAAATCTTTTATAGCACCACGGAATGGGAGGGGTTGTGCTTTAAAAACAAAAACAAAACAGAACCTACAAATCAGGTATTCTGCAACAGTTTCTGCCTTGCTCCTGTGCTCCCCCTTGAAGATTGCCTAATTAACACAGCCCCCAGTGCCCTTGGACTCAGGATACTTTCTAAAGTGGCTTAGTAACTACTCAGGCTGTGTCAGGAGTTATAGTACTTTATTTCTGCTATAAAATGTTGTTGTCTTCCTAGGAGATAAGTATAAAAATAAATGAAAGCAGATATTATCTTGAAATATTTATCTTTCAGTCTTCATTTCTTTTCCACATTTTACATATATGGACCCTTTACAATCACTAAGGAGCTTCTGAATTTCTTCTCCTGCACATTCCTGTCAGTGGAACAGATACATGTGTAGTGCACTACGGCCAATCCATATACATTCAAAGTTAATAAAGTATAATTTTTTAATTTTTGAAAAAATATACTGATGTTTTAATTTTTTCTCTCAGACCTAAATGAACCATCTTGCATCCCACTTTGGAAACCACTGTGAATTGGAGGTATCTCATTTGTTTCAAGAAGAATTGGATTGGTTAAAATGGGAGCCATAGAAAAAAATAGCACCTAAATTTCTAATACAAGATCTGAAGGATCAAAATGGAAGGTCATGAGGGGGCTGAGCACAGTGTGTTTCATAACAATCGTCTGGAAAAGGATAGAGAAGATACTAATTCTCATGTCCTCCTGGAAGATTTCAGAGGGGCTGGGGAGAGGAGAGATACGGAAAAGAGCCCCGTGGGTCCCTGGCACTCATGGGATGAGCTTAGATGCATGCAAGGAGCCCCACTCCTTGATAGGACTGATCAGTGATGAAAGCGTCCCATGGTTTCTTGGGAAACCACTCACATCACTCAATCCCACTAATTGACTTCCACTAATTTTGCCTCATTGACTTTCTACACTGGGCCGAATATTGAAGTCATTTTTTTCTATAAAAATGATTTCTTTTTCAGTAGTGAACATGTATACCACAAATCAGCACATAGGGGCTCAAATTCCAAACAAAATCATATCAATTTATACATAATGTTTCATATTTAGGAACTCCTGTTAAGAAATAGTCTACTCACCAGGTTTAGTTAATGTATCAGGGAAAAAAGAAAATACAGTAATTTATTTATATTCTGCAAGCTAGGATTTTCTTTATTTCAGACAGTTCTCTGGATATGCATGAACTTGGAAG
>NW_022437069.1:1939557-1974967 GCF_009761245.1 Sapajus apella
TCCCTTCCCTTCCCTTCCCTTCTTCCCTTCTTCCCTTCTTCCCTTCCCTTCCCTCCCTTCCCCTCCCTCTCCTCCTCCCCTCCCCTCTTCTCCCCTTCCCTTCCCTTCCCCCCTAACATCTAGGCTCATAGGAAATTTCCAGTATACAATATTAACTATAGTTCTCCTGCTGTACACTAGATCTCTAAACCTATTCATCCTATGTAACTGCAACTTTGTACCCTTCAATTTGCATCTTCCAATTTTCCTCATCCACCAACCCTCAGCCACTCCTGGTAACCACACTTCTCTATTAGGTTTGTTGTTTTTAGATTCTGGATGTAAGTAAAATAATCACTGTTTTTCTTTCTGTGTCTGGCTTATTTCACTGAGCACAATGTCCTCTAGTTTCATATCATTGCAAATAACAGGATTCACTTCTTTTTAAAGGCTGAATAATACTTTATTATACACACACACACACAGCAAACTCTTTACGTTTATCCATCAACTGACACTTCAGTTGTTTCCATATCTTGGTGATTCTCCCTAATGCTATAATGAACATGGAAGTATAAGTATCTCTAAGAGGTGGTGGTTTTAATTCCTTTGGGTATATATTCTGAAGAGACATTGCTGGGGCACATGTTCACACTATTTTTAATTTCTTTAGGAACCTCGGTTTGCTTTTCCCCAGTGGCTCCATCCATCTGCATTCCCACCAACGGTGTACAAGGTTCGCTCTGTACCCTTGCCAGTGCTTGCTCTCTCTTGTCTTTTTGATAGTAGCCATCCTAACAGGTGTGAGGTGCTACCTCACTGTAGTTTTGGTTTCCATGTCCCTGATGATTAGTGATGCTAAGCACTTTTTCACATACGTGTTGGCCGTTCGTATCTTCTTTGGATAGATGTCTATTCAGGCTCTTGCCCATTTTTAATCATTTACCCAAGTTGCCCCTGTGATGTTAGATGCTCCCACCGAGCTCTCCAGAGTGCCATACATGCTATGTGTGTGAATGTATACAAAGTCTCTAGCACTCAGCAAGCCACAAAGAATTGCATTCCTTCCCTTTCCCTCCCTTCAGGGCGATGGCTATGTCTTATTTCTTATTTGTCTGCGGGATCCCTGAAGTGTCTAGACCAGGGTTTCTCACATAGAAGTGGTCGCTAAAGGTTTGGTCAGTTAAGGTGAATCCACAGACCCCACTGGCTGACGCATCACTCCCCCATCAGAACAAACCAGTTGGATGTCAGTCTTCTCTCCTGAGGAGGTTCAGGAAGACAGAGCCCCTGGGGAAGGGCTCTTTACCCCATGAGGCCCTTCCTCCTTAGCAAATGCATACAGGTGAGTACACCTAATAAAGCAATTGCCTTGGGGGCCGCGGAGGCTGAGGCAGCCCCAGGAGACCTCAAGTTCCCACAGTGGGCTGGGCTAATGAGGTCCTTTGGCACAGGACCTACGACTCTGGCCAGTTCCCTGGTGGGAGTTGGGGGCAGATTTGTCAAGTCTTGTGAAAAAGGAATCAGTCCTCTGCACGAAGGTCAAGGTGGACCCAGAAGTCTCCCAGCAGAGACTGTGCTGCCAGCAGGGGTGTTGGCTACACCCCAAGGCCCTCTGGCTGCTTCCTGTGTGGGCATCATTTCAACTGCCCAAGCAGGCATCAACGGACCTTCCTTGTTTTTGTTTAAAAGAAAGGCACAGACAGCAAGTTTGATATTTTCCTGGCAAATAGAATAGGCCCAGAATGCCTTATCTACAATTCTGAAATCCAGAGAGCTCAGAAAATGGAAACGTTTCTTATAGCTTAATTGTGCGCAAAACCTGACCTGATCTGAACTCATTCGGCTGCAAAACTTGACCTTATGTGATGCGAGGTTATCTGTTTAGTGTGAATATTCATACATTGCACTGCAGGAATATTTACATGTTTGATTACGGGTACTGCCCTAGACCCTCTGAGGGTGCTGTGAAATGTGCAGTATGTATAAGCATGCTTTCCCTTCCTGAAGTCTGGAAAGGTCTGCATCCTGAAACATCGCTGGTCCCTAGGGTGTCAAAGGAGGGGCTGTGGCATGAGACTGAATACTTCCTGTACTTTTCCATTTGCACATCAGCTTTGAGGAATATTGAGGAATGGCATGTCCATCTTCTTGCAGTTTGCCTTAGCTGGTGCCTTCTGGTGGCAAGGACAGAAGACATTCAGATAACTTCAGAAAAGGGGCTTTCACAGCAAAGCCCCGCTTGTCAAAGTTTTCGTATGAGTGAGAACTAAATGAGTGAAGGAGTTGCCCTTGATGGGAGGAGCAGCTTTACACTCTCTCTCTCTCTTGATCTCACTCTTGTGTTTTTCTTTTCTCTCTCTCTCCCATGAGGTTGTTGTGTGGTATCCCCTCCCTCCCCACCTTCTTTCCTCTCCTTCTCTGTTCTCCTCTTCTCACGGTACCTCTGCTCCTCCCTGGGCATCTGCTCCATTCTCTCCACAGCCTCCTCTGTGTACTCATCATCATTCCCGTTGCTTATAAATTTGGCTTACACACAGCTTACCTGTATCCAGCTCTATTTCCATGGCTTGCTTACTCATACTGTTTGCTGCTGCTTGTTCCATCTTTCTGTGCGTCTCAACTGGACAACGAAACGGTTGGTGCAAAAGTAATTGTGGTTTTGGGTCATGAATTTTAGATCATTATAACTGGGCTCAAACACATCTTTATTAATCAAAACAGAAACCACTACAATCAACACATTTTTGCCAGTGAGAAATAGGTTTGTTTATTTCCGTAGCGTCAAAATTCGTGCTTTGGGATTTGACAAAGTGTTGGGAAGCATTTCCTGCATCCTGCTGGTTGTGGAAGCGTTTCCACTGCAAAAAGCTGTCAAGATGCTTGAAGAAGTGGTGGTAGGTTGGCAAGGGGGCAGGTGAATACGGCAGACGAGGCAAAACTTCTTAGCCCAATTCGTTAAACTTTCGAAGCATTGGTTGTGTGATGTGTGGTCAGGCGTTGTCCTGGAGAAGAATTGGGCCCTGTCTGTTGACCAAGGCCAGCTGCAAGCGTTGCAGTTTTTGGTGCATCTCATTGATTTGCTGAGCGTACTTCTCAGAGGTAATGGTTTCACCAGGATTCAGAAAACTGTAAGTGGATCAGACAGGCAGCAGACCACCAAGCAGTGGCCATCACGTTTTATTTGATGCAAGTTTGGAAAGTGCTTTGGAGCATTTTCTTGGTCCAACCACTGAGCTGGTCATTGTCGGTTGTCTATAACATCTGCTTTTTGTCACACATCACAATCTAATCAACAAATGGTTCGTTGCTGTTCTGTGGAATAAGAGAAGATGGCATTTCAAAATGAAAATTTAAAAAAAAATTTTGCTCACTTCATGAGGTGCCTACTTATCAAGTTTTTACTTTTCCAATTTGCTTCAAATGCTGAACGACCATAGAATGGTTGACCTGAGCTCTTTGGAAACTTCTGTAGTTGTAAGAATATCAGCTTTGATGATTTCTCTCCACTGGTCATTGTCAAATTCCGATGGCTAGCCACTAGCTGCTCATCTTCCAGGCTCTCATCTCCTTTGCAAAACCTCTTGAACCACCACTGCACTGTAGGTTCAATGGCAGTGCCTGGGCCAAATGCATTGTTGGTGTGAATTGTCTCAGCTGCTTTGATTTTGAATGACCCATTTTGAACTCTGATACGAAAAGTGCTTGAATTTGCTTCTTGTCTAACATCATTTCCATAGTCTAAACTAAACATAAAATAAATAGCAAGTCATAAGTCATTAGCAAAAATCCATAAAACAAGAAACGCCCATTAAAATGATGTATAACATAACCACATGTATTTAGGAATGTATTCCAATATCAAATGGCAAAGTCCAACAATGTAAAAACCGTAACTACTTTTGCACCCACCTAATAATAGTCTCGTGTTATCTTTTCGTGACACGTCTATGGAAGGAACACCCTGGTTAAGTGATCACCCTGAGACTGTCAGCTGTGTTAAGGGAAAGGGACATGTGACACAGAATATGGCTGCCTAAGCCTGACCCTTGAGGGGGCATTTCACTTACAAGGGGCCATGGCTATGTGGGGTCCAAAAGTCTACTACATGGTCCACACTCTAACATTGCTGACGGATGCCACATAGGACCAAAGATTGGAACTATTTCATCAAGCTCTGGCAGTCCTGGTTGTATGCTTCTTTTTTGCGATCCTCCCACACTTTCCAGCTACTCTAAGATTACAGGGTTCTTCTCCTAAAGTCACAAGCTTCTGAGAGTTGCCATTGCAGATATTCTCTTTCTGAATCAATGCTTGCCAATTCCCATCTAACCCTACGATCCTAATACCTCCCACAACAAAAGAAACTGAGACCAGAGCAAACCCCAGATAGAGTCACATTTATGGAAGTCATTTGTATGAATAGACCGAAGAAAGGCAAAGAGTCAATGACTGCTAGTGCTTCTATGACCATATTTACCGTATGTACCGTGTTTCAGTAGCTCCTAGAAATGCAGTTACCCAAATCGAGGAGAATGGGTTTTGCTGATGGAATGAACACCCCTGGAGTCCCTTAGCAGCACATTGAGAAGATGGTCCTTCTGCATCTATGTGTACAGACAAAAATCCAAGAAGGAGACTAAAATTGCTAGGATCATGTGCAGCCTGATCCTAAGAGGCTCCTGCCCTCACCAAGTGCTGGCAGGTGTGGGAGACAGTGGCACTGACAGGTCTTGGGCAGAGTGAGATCAGAGAGCTGGCCTCTTGGACCTGAGCTGGACGGGGCCCATGCTCAACTGTGCCATTAGAAAGGGGTTGAAAGACCATCCTCCATGCAAAGGGGAGGTGTGCTGTGTCAGCAAGAGCTGTTTAAATAGATTTCCTTGCTGGCAGGGTGCTAATGAGGTGTTAACACAGGCGAGGGAGGCAGGCGGGGCTTTCTGGAAGAAGGAGCAGATCTGAGCAAGGCTTCAAAGGAATTGAGTTAGGCCCTTCAGACAGCGGCCCGGCCCACCTGCCCTAAGTCAATCTGAAGGCTCCGCTTAAATGAGCTGAAGAGAACAGCTTGGATGCAGCTGAGAGCAGCTCCTCTTGTTCTCTGTCTCACAATCTTTCAAGAATGCTCCTCCTTATTCTTTAGAAGCCAAAGTGCTCACTATTGTGTTCAAGGCCAAACTCCACTGGAGACTCTGCCTGCACAAAGAGGTGGAAATTGGGCTCACTCATCACTCCCCGTCTCGCCTCACATCATAGAGGTGGGCTCTGGGGCCCATTGCCTCTGGAGGGACTCCAGTTCCTGGGCTCCTGCTTCTTCCATGCCAGAGAAACTACAAGAGGCATACACCTCCATAGCTCTTTCCAGCTGGATTTAAAGTTTTAAAAAAATCACTTAAGACCTTTTCTTCTATGAGGCTAGCATGATACCTTTGTTTATGTCCCTCCATTTAAAGGACAAAAGGAGTTGGCATCTATTAGATCAAACTATATAGAAGTCTCATTTTTGTAAGTCAGAAACAATTTTATATATGCAATGTCACATAGTTCCAAATAATACATCTACCTGGAGCTGGGCATTGGATAGGCTCGAACTCAGAATGCTGGATTTTCTCAGGATGGTGTGTATGATGCACTGGCTAGAGGAACATGAGGATGGAGAAGGGGAACTAGAATTGGAAGTTGAGAAAAATAATAATTAATGATGATACTAGAGAGCCAGGAGTCATAGTGATAGAGCTAACATTTACTGAGTTCTTACTGCATTCCAGAACACAAGTTTTGTTTTTCATAACTCATTGAATTCCCACAATATACCCAGGAGGTAGTTATTGTCTAAAGAGAGAATTGAAAGTTCAAGAAGATTAAGTAAGATGTCCAAGATCACCTATGAGGATGCCAGAATTTGGTCCAAATATGTCCTGAAGTCTGTGCTGTCTCCTCAGCTTTAACATAGAAGGAGGAAATTTGAATAACAGAGAGGTGTTCCTGACCATCCCATCTTCTCCCTGTGTGTTTCCCTGCTGGGCTGGTGGGTCAGTCCAGGCTGAGTGCTATAGGGGAAAGAGGGAAAGAGTGGACTTTAGATGTAAGGCAGACTTGGGTTTGGATACCAGCTCTGTTTTTTATTATTCACGTGACCTGAGAAAATGAAATCAACTAATGTGAGTTTCAAGTTTCTCAGCTTTAAAATGGAGCGAATTATAAACATAAACACCTCATGGGGATGTTGTGAGACATCCATGAAATAAAATCTTCCTAAGCTAGAAACTCTCCAGGGCAGGCCAATCGTATTCTCATCTGTGTGACCATTTGTTAAGTGCTCTGTGAGTCTTTATTGAATGACTGGGTATTAAAGAGAGTTTGGGAAGATATGTATGGTGTGGGGAATGTGGAAAGGTGTTGCCAGTTATTAATGAAGAGGAAAAATGGAAGAGCAAATGTGACGGAGTGAGTGAGCGTGGAACTCAGAGAGAAGATGTGGTCAGGAGTCCATCCAGTCAGGGGGAGCTGTAATGGAGACTTTCCTTCCACACGTCTGCATGCCCTTTCCCTAGGTGTTAGTTTTCTGGGGCTGGAGTGACAAATTATCCCAAACTGGACAACAGGATTGGGCCACGCTCGGTGACTCATGCCTGTAATCCCAGCACTTTGAGAGGCTGAGGTGGGTGGATCACTTGAGGTCAGGAGTTCAAGACCAGCCTGACCAACATGGTGAAACCATGGTTCTACTAAAAATACAAATATTAGCCGGTCCGGGCTGGTGGTGTGCACCTGTAATACCAGCTGCTCGGGAGGCTGAGGCAAGAGAATCGCTTGAACCTGGGAGATGGAGGCTGCAGTGAGCAGAGATCGTGCCATTGCACTCCAGCCTGGGAGAGTAAGACTCCAACTCAAAACAACAACAACAAAAATAACGACAAAAAAACTAACAGGAATTTATTCTTGTTCACAGTTTTGGAAGCACAAGTCCAAAATCAAGTTGTTGGCAGGGCCACAGTCCCCCTGAAGGCTCCAGGGCAGACCCCTTCCTTGCCTCTCCTAGCTTGTGGTGGCTGTCAGCAGTCATTGGCACTTCTTGGCTGGCGGTGACGTAACTCCAGTCTCATCCTCTGCCCTCATGTGGCTCTCTTTCCTCTGTCTGTGTTCAGATTTCCCTCCTTTTACAAGGACTCCAGTCACTGGATTAAAGCTCACCCCAGTCCAGTATGATTCCATTTTAACTTAATTACATCTGTAGAAGGGAAAGCATCAGAATAAACAGCTAATGCATGCTGGATTTAACACCTAAGTGATGGGTTGATAGGTGCAGCAAACCACCACGGCACATGTTTACTTAGGCAACAAACCTGCACATCATGCACATGTATCCCAGAACGTAAAATAAAATAAAATAAAATTTAAAAATATATCTGTAAGGATTCTATTTCCAAATAAAGAAACATTCATAGGCTCTGGGTGGACATGAATTTTAAGGGGATGCTATTCAACTGAGTACACTCTGCTATTCATTAGTGTCAGCCTAATACTAATTTATTCATTCATTAATTTATTTAACAAACTTTTTCCGAACATCTCCTCTCTGCCAGGCACTGTGTTAGACACTGGAGATACATGTTGAATAATGCAAGGTCCTTCTCCATAAGGATCTCACCAACAGACCTGTTGGTAAGAAAGCTTAATAGAGGTTTATGGCGCCAATGATTGGACCTTATTCCTAAGGCTTGGCGGGGAAGGAGTCAAGTCTGCCATGAAAGAGCCTTGATCAGGGTAGGCTTCATAGAAGAGGTGGGGCTTGTGTTGAATTTTTTTGAAATCATCAAAGGGGTTTGCAGGATGGACAAAGAGGGAAAAGTGCTCTAGGTAGTGGGCACGGTGTGTGCAAAGACTGGGGACCTTGAAGCTGCCTCCTATGTTTGGGAGTTCTGCAGGTGCTTTGAGGCTGATGCTAGCTAGAGCAGGGATATGGGACTGTTGGAAATTGATGCTCTGTGCTTCAAAGAAAAATTAGCTCTGAGACAAAGAATCTTTCAGCAATGCAATTTTTACTTCCTGGACTGCAGGAAGGGTACTCTTGCTAGCCATCGTGCCACAAGAATACAACGAACAAAGGAAAACAGACAAATTTATCTCTTATGCATTTGGGGTCGTCCTTACTGCTGTATCTGATCGCCGTTGGCTAGAGCCAGACCTCACAATCTAAATGAAAACTTGACTGGCTAACAACTTAAATCTTTCTAAATAGTTAAAAGCAATGGAGAGCTGGGTCATGCCTGTGAGCACGGCCAGCACACATACTTTGGTTAAAGTGTAAGGACATAGAATGTACTATGCTCCTGTAAGCATGGCATGTCTAACAGCTACATAGGACAGGGCTTAGCAAAGTTATTAACACACTTATTCTTTAAGAAGAAAGGAAACTTTAAAAGGAATTTTTCTACTTCCCACAAGGACCCTCTCACATGAAGAAAGGGACATGCCATGGGAGCTGTGATTGCACTGAAGCCCAGCAATGGGTCACATGGTGGCACCAGTACGCCTTCACGGGGATGGGGCAGCAAATGGGCTAGAAGCTCCCGTCCTTAAACTGGCTGCTTTTGGCACCATTTGCCTGGCCAGTTGGCCCTGAAAAAGAAAAGACAAAACCAGAAGAAAAGAGGGAGGGAAGCTCTGGGGTCATTTGGCTGTCATGACACTCTCATTTTAGACTGGAATGCTGAAGTATAGGGTGCTTAAACGGTTCTCCCTAAACGACAAAGCAAATAAAAGGCAGAGGGTCGAACCTCAATGGCTGAATTTCCTCTGTGGATCGGTCCCAGTGTTCTACACTGCCTCACAAGGGAGCCCGATACAGAAAGAAAACAACCAACAGTTCCCAAGCAGGCCAATTAAAAGGCAGTTCTTTTTATGACACTGCAAGTCTTCAGCTTACCTGGGGATTTGCTAGTGTCATGTTTCACCAGCAGCCCCCCAGTAAGAGCCTCCACTCAACAAGGCTCCTTCTCAGGTATGTAAATGTGCCCTGATAGATCACACTTATTTTAGGAAAAGAGGGTAGCAGAAAACTACCAACAAAGTGTTAAAAGCCACCACCAATTAAAGACCAACCAGAATTGAAGGGGTATTAGTGCTTCAAGGGAATTATAACCAAAGTCAACAAGAAAATGTGATTTCTTTTCTTCTTTCTTTTCCTTCCTTCCTTCCCGCCCTCCCTCCCTCTTTTCTTTCTTTCTCTTTCTTTCTTTCCTTCCTTCCTTCCTTCCTTTCTTTTCTTTCTTTCTTTCTCTTTCTTTCTTTTCTTTCTTTCTCTTTCTTTCTCTCTTTCTTTTTTCTTTCTTCTTCCTTTCTTGCTTTTCTTTCTTTCTTCTTTCTTTCTTTCTTTCTTTCTTTCTTTCTTTCTTTCTTTCTTTCTTTCTTTCTTTCTTCTTTTTCTTTCTTTCTTTCTTTCTTTCTTTTTCTTTCTTTCCCTCCTTCTCTCTTTCCTTCTTCTTTCTTTCTTTTTGATGGAGTCTTGCTCTGTCGCCCAGGCTAGAGTGCAGCGGCGTGATCTTGGCTCACCGCAACCTCCGCTTCCCGGGTTCAAGCAATTCTCCTGCCTCAATCTCCCAAGTAGCTGGGATTACAGACAGTGGCCACTGCACCCGGCTACATTTTGCATTTTTGGTAGAGACAGGGTTTCACTGTGTTGGGCATTCTGGTCTCAAACTCCGGACCACAGGTGATCCACCCTCCTCGGCCTCCTAAAGTGCTGGGATTACAGGCGTGAGCCACTGCACTCAGCCAGAAAATGTGATTTCATTAAAAAAAATCTGTGTTAACTGTGGATGCCTCCTCCACCCTGGGTGCAACCAGGGCTACCCCTTAGTGTGAATTTGTTTAAAGGAAATTTGGATCCAAAGTATATACCGTGTGCAATAGTTGAATATATACAATTATTTAGAAACATGCCTTTGGTGCAAAGTGAGGAAGAGCATCCCAGCCATTTGCAAACAGCAACTGTCTGCAAGCCTCTGGCATCTTAGAGAGGTGCCTTGGCTCTGGTGGTTGTGTTAGCCAAAAAGGGGCCTTGGTTGGAACTGGTGACCTGTTGGGCTTGCCCCCAGTATGATCAAGACCCTAAAGACCCCAAACATGTGGGGCCTTTGGAACAGCCAACCAAATTACCTCAAGAAGGCTGTATGCACTGGGAAAGCCCCAGGTAGGATTATTCTAGAGTAAGGATGGTTCTTTTCTTCTAAAGTGGAACAAAGAGTAGAAGAAACTGTTTGGATGTGAATCAGGAAGAAAAAAGCCCCAAGTTCAAGTCCTTGCTCTGTGCTGTTTGAATGGCAGTGGGCAAGTCCTTATACCTCTCTTGATCTTTCATCTCTCACCTGTTAAATGACTGGATAGAATTAGATGCTTCCTTTTACCCCTCCCAGCTCTGATATTTCGTGATCAGTGACCAGGCAGGTGTGAGGTCGAAGGTCTTCACCTAGAACAGCCTGGTTGGGGGCTGAAGCTAGATCTGTCTTGGCAAGGCTCAGACAGGACTAATATTGAGGCTGCTGGCCAGGATGGGGACACAAGCTACTGTGCCTTTTTCAACTTCAGACTGGGAGGACGCAATCAATACAAGTCAGATGGAAAAGGACATAAGCGTCAGGGGAAAAGTTATTGGCAAAGGGAGACATTTAAACTCGTGCAACTGGAAACTATAAGGCAAGGACGATGAGGCCTTAAAACCAAGCAATAGCATCAGCAGTCTGCATTTGGCTGGCTTCACCGAGCTTCAACAAAAGAGGGAAAGGGGCCTTTGGAGGTGCAAGGGGTGCTGAACCCCTTCCTCGTTCAGTTGCCAGGATATGGTCCCACGAGTTGACCTTCCTGAACTCTAATATGTGGCTCTGTTCCCTCTACAAGTCCCCCATCATACCTCCTTGACCCTCAATAGGAATAATGGACTATATGACTTTAGGTATTTAGCAGAAGACGTTTTTATTATTGGAAGCTATCATTCCCTATGATTCTCATTGATACAGGGATGGAAAGAGGCCTGCTTTTAATTAGCTGCCACAGGCCAATTCCAGAGTCAAGGAGAATTGAGTAAGTTCCTGTCTATCGACATCCAGTGGAATAACTGGGAAACCTAAGGGATGTGAATT
Organism: Sapajus apella; assembly: GCF_009761245.1. Classification (NCBI taxonomy): domain Eukaryota; kingdom Metazoa; phylum Chordata; class Mammalia; order Primates; family Cebidae; genus Sapajus; species Sapajus apella. The sequence goes on from NW_022437069.1 coordinate 1,950,675, forward strand.
CCGCTATTAGGAACAGTGACAGCAGTCACGATGTTAGCAGTCCTCATATCACATCTGCTCTGACCAAGCCATCATTTACTCTGTACCAACCACTGTGCTCGGTGGTTTACATTTGTGGGGGGAGGTGGCTGTTTCTAAGCTGGAGGCAGCCTGCATTTGCTGCTCCCAACTGTGCAAACGTTCTGTTAAAGAGAAAAAAGGAGCCTTTTATTTTAAGGAAAGCACTTCGTTGGGGCTGATGGTCAGGAAATAGGGGCTTGGCTAGGTAAGAGTGGGCTGAGATTAAGAAAGAGCGAAATGACTTCTGAATAAAGCAACAGGCCTAAGAGGAGTGAAGGCGGAATAGCGTCTACCTAAGAGGAAAGATGGAGAGCAAACAGCTCAGTAGACGTAGGCAGGGACTCAGGAGAGAGAAGGTCTTGTGATTCGTACCTGTGGTTGCCTTTATGCCATGGTCTAACACGCCTGCGATGTTACCTTGATGGCAACAGTTACTGGCGGTGGGGGTGGGGGAAGGCGTTCCACAATTGGGCCCTACATTAGGTAATGTGTGAAGATACTTTTGGTTGCCATCATCAGGGTGAGGGATGCTACTCCCATCTAATGGATGGAGACCAGAGATGTTTCCAAACATCCTACATTGCGTGGGACGGCCTCACAACAAAGAATTATGCAGCTCCAAATGTCAGTATTGCCAAGGCTGAGAAGCCCCTAAGGAATAAGGAGAAAAGGCTGTTTCAGACTGAGGCAGAGCTGGGCAGTGAGAGGAGAGCAGCTACAGGTCTGAGCCATCCGGCAGGATGACCGAGAACCCAGCGAAAAGGAGAGCACAGAAGAAGCAGAAATATGAATATGGGGCAAGAAGTGACAGCGCGGGCCAGGCGCAGTGGCTCAGCATAGGTACATACATGGCAATGTGGTTTGCTGCCTCCATCGCCCGGTCACCTATATCTGGCATTTCTCCTCATGTTATCCCTCCCCACCCTCCCCACCCACAGCTGTCCCTCCCCTAGCCTCCCTCAGCTGGCTCCAGTGTGTGATGCTCTCCTCCCTGTGTCTATGTGTTCTCATTTTTTGACTTGCCTATGAGTGAGAACGTGGTGTTTGATTTTCTGTTCTTGTGTCAGTTTGCTGAGAATGACGGTTTCCAGATTCATCCATTTCCCTGCAATTGGGTATATACCCAAAGGATTATAAATTGTTCTATTATAACATACATGCCCACGTATGTTCATTGCGGCAAACTGTTTACAATAGCAAAGACCTGGAAGCAACCCAAATGCCCATCAATGATAGACAGGACCCTTTTTCTATGGGGGAATGATGTGACATGTGTGGACCAGGGTCCAGGGCTGAGCCCATTAATGGAGGGGTAGTGCAGCCCTGCCCTCTGTCCTGCAGACTGGGTATGGAGTCCTCTTGAGAATCTGGAAGGCCAGCTGCTTGGATTGTCTAGATCTGGTTATCATGTCAAAGTCTAACTGACATCAGAATCAATCAGAAAAATTGCTTCACCAACTTATAGCAACTCTGCACACTCCCACAAGGCTGACATAGCTACCCAGGTATCCAGCACTGCTGGTAGCTTTCATATTGGGTCCAGTGAAAGCTCATGCTTTACCTTGGTTACAGATGTCTACAAAATGCTTTTAGGTCCATAGCCATAAGGCTGCCCATTCACTAGAATAGTAATTTAACTCTTTAATACATTTATTATAAAAAGATAAGTCATGCAAACATATTCAGTAGCATTTTCAAATGAGTCTGTCTTTTATTGATCGGGACATCAACCATACGCATTCGGAAAACTGCAGCACGTGCACACACAAGTACAGGTTTGCGGTTTTTCGGCAGTAGGTCCTCCCTGTCTCCCTTCATTGTTCACTCTCAGGCCTCGCAGCCTGCAGGTTGAGAATTCCGTGGTGGGTTTCAGCTCTGAAAACCTGCGTCTCTTCCCTTCCCCAGACAGAAAGTGAGTTGTGGGAACCTCAAAGGTTAAGTGATTGATTTGTGTTGTTTATGCTTTGTAACATTAACGATGTGTGATTGTTCTCAAACTTTGATTCTTCTCAATACTTCTGAATCGGGATAAGAAACAGTGTTAGAAGAACAGATACAGATAGCATCTTCTCTCACGCTACAGCGAGTATTTGTAAGTGTTAATTCAGATGCCGTCCTAATTCTCTCCAACTTTCCCCTCCCCCGTGTCTTATCTCTTTATACCATAGTCTGCGTTCCTCAATTTTGATATTTTTTGCATTTTAGGTCACGTAATTCTCTGTTGTTGGAGCAGTGGGTGCCATCCTGTGCATTATAGGCTGTTTCGCAGCATCCCTGGGCTCTTCCACTAGATGCCAGTGGCACCTTCGCAGTGGTGACTACCAAAAATGTTTCAAGACCTTGCTAAATGTCCCCTGGAAGCAAAATTTCCCCCAGTTAAGAACCAGTGCCATGGTGGATTGGCCTTCTGTAATCACTTGCTTGATGTGAGCCATAAAAACGAAACCCTTTAAATGAGAGTTTTTAATTTTCAGGGTTAGCTGATCTAAAAACAAAGTGTAAGTTGGAAAAAGCACTGCACTTGGAGTAAGTAAAACCTGGACTTGAATCTAGATTCTGCTATCTATTATCTACGTAAGTGAAAGGGTGATGTGGGGTGCTAAGCCACTTTGAGTTTTGGTTTTCCAATGTGTGTATAGCTGACGTCCAGGGTTAAGTTTTGAGGTTTTGGGGCAGCGTAGGCAAAGCACGTGATGCAGCATGTCCCACACAATGGGACCCAATACATAGGACTTCCTAATACTATTATTGCTACTCCAATGATTGCTTTTGAAATGAGAAAATGGGTATGACACTTGTTCGACAACTTTTTTTTCCTGATGTAGTAATTTCTCACTGTGAAAGACTTTTAGCAAACACATCCAGAGGAACTCATGTTTAGTTATGCATTTTTGTGGTGCCTTTAACCAAACAGGACAAATGCTTGACATTGGCACTGAACAGAAAAATCTGGGGCATGTAGACTCCAAAGCAAACCAACAAAAGATCACGTTAGAGAGGCTTTGAAGCCAACTTTGTGGTGACCTTAATCACTCTGGCTCTCAACTCCTCTCTCAGCACTGTGTTTCTCTCTAACTCAGCCTCCTGCCTGCAGCTCTCCGTCAGCCATCTCCAGATCTCATGCTACAGAGAATCCCTTTACAAAGACTTTTATCTCCCAGAAGCAGATTGTTCAGCCTGAGAGCATTAATAGATGGATTGGAGGTAAACTGTGGCACTCCATGTACATCTGATATATTTTTTAACGACTGCAGGTTATTACTTGTGAAAACTATAATTGACTAGTCTGTCAAAGCACGTAATATCTCAGGCTCTAGCTTCTCCCTTTTTGGTGACAGAAAGGCATTTGTCAAATTCCAAATATGTTTGTTTCTCAGCTTTTCTCTACTATCCTTATGAATTGAAAGGCATCAATGAACGCTTAAGCATTAAAGGAAAGCATTGTACTCTGACTGATTTTAAAAAGAAATAGGGCCATGGAAAGAAAGAAACCCTTTTGTCTGAATTTATAACAGCTTTGGGAGCCACCTGAACCTCTACTCCCTCATTTGTAGGGAGAGTCCTGGCTGGGTTGATGCAGCCAGGGCTCCTGTAAGACTCAAGCTTAAGAAGTTTAAAGAGGGCCGGACGCGGTGGCTCAAGCCTGTAATCCCAGCACTTTGGGAGGCCGAGGCGGGTGGATCACGAGGTCAAGAGATCGAGACCATCCTGGTCAAAATGGTGAAACCCCGTCTCTACTAAAAATACAAAAAATCAGCTGGGCATGGTGGCGCGTGCCTGTAATCCCAGCTACTCAGGAGGCTGAGGCAGGAGAATTGCCTGAACCCAGGAGGCGGAGGTTGCGGTGAGCCGAGATCGCGCCATTGCACTCCAGCCTGGGTAACAAGAGCGAAACTCTGTCTCAAAAAGAAAAAAAAAAGAAGTTTAAAGAGTTGGAAGTTTCCTCTTTATTTTTTCTAGTATTTTACTGCAAAAAATTTCAAACGCTTAGCAAAGTTGAAAGATTTTCAAAATTGACAGACTACGTTTATACCTGCCATTCACCTTCTACCATTACAATTTGTATATTCACTTTGTCAGATCTCTGCCTAGTTATCCATCCCTCTATCCATCTACGAATTCATCTCATTTTTGGTGCATTTCAACCTCAAGCACAATATCAGTGTACTCCTCCATCAATATTTCAGCATTTATATTATCAACTCCGGTTCAACATTTCTTTATAGTATATTCTTCCTTTGGAATAAAATTTACATACAATGAAATGTATGAATCTTGAGGGTACATGAATTTTGTCTAAAGCTTATACAAAACCAAAATTAGATACTTAAACATACTGGGCAGAATGGTTACGATTAAAAATGACCGAAAACAAACAATAAACTTGGCAAGATTTTGGAATGACCGAAATTCGCATACAACACTAGTGGAACTAAAAATGGTACAACCTATTTGGAACAAGTTCTGCCAGTTTTTTATAAGTCTCTATCTACTTTATGATGCCAAAATTTCTGTAAAGGTTCTGGACTTCGCTATCACCTCAGCAGTTTCCCTTGTCAGTCCACCATTGCTACCGTCCTCCAGAGTTAATGACTGTTTTAGTCACTTTCCACCACGGATTAATTTTGCCTGTTCTTGAACTTCGCATCAATACAATCTCACAGTGTGGACCCTTGTTAGAGACTTCTGCTACTCAGAACAATGTCTTGAAGATTTAGCTGTGACGTTGTGGGCATCAGTAATCCACTCCTTCTTACTGTGGAGTATTGCACCAATGTATGAATATATCCCCATGTGTTTATCCATGCTCCCATTGATGGACACCTGGGCTGCTTCTAGTTTGGGGTTATGAATAAAGCTTCTATGACTATCAGTGTACAAGTCTTGTTCTGTACATTATTTTAACATCTCTTATGTAAATATCTAGTAGTGGAATTACTGGGTCATAAAGTAGGTGCATGCTTACAAGAAACTAAAAGACCTTTTCCAAAGTTATTGTACCATTTTATATTTTCACTCATTGTATAAGAGTTTCATTTGTTCCACAATCTTGCCAACATTTGGTGTTGTCAGTCATTTTTAATTGTAATCATTCTGATAAATATGTACGGGTGTCTGATTATGATTTTAATTCACCTTTTTCGGATGATTAATGATGTTAATCACTTTTCATCTGCTTTTTGGTTATACGTATATCTTATTTTGTGACATATTAAAATATTTTCTGCATATTTAATGACCTGTCTTTTATGACTGGTTGTAGAGTTTATTCAGGATACCAGTTCTTTGTCTGAGAAATGATTTAGAAATATTACTTCCAATGCAGCTTGTCAAAGCGTTTCCTTAATAGTGTCGTATGATACTATTAAGATGTTTTTAATTTTGAAGAAATCAATTTTTAATGGCAATTATTTTCTGTGAATTAAGGAACTTTAGCCTATTATTAAATCTTTTCTTTTATGTTTTCCTCTAAAATATTTGTGATTTTACCTTTTACATTTGTATCTATGATAAATCTTGAATTAATTTTTGTGTTCGTTGTGAGGCAGGGGTTGAGATTCATTTTTTCCTATATAGACATCTAGTTATTCTGGTGTCATTTGTTAAAAAGACATTTCTCTTACTATTTAATTTCTTTGACTCCCCTGTCAAAAATTAAATGACTATAAAATGTGAATTTATTTCTGGGCTTTCTGTTTTCTTCCATTGATTAAGACTGAGATTCATTTTTGTTTTGCATATATATATCTAAATGTTCTAGCACTGTTTGGGATAAAGACTATCCTTTCTCCATTGAATTCTCTTAATATATGTCAAAAATCAATTAACCATGTATGTTTGGGTCCATTTCTGGACTTCCTATTCTGATCAATGATCTGTATGTCCATCTTTCACTAATTCCACACTGTCTTGATTACCGAAGATTTATAGTAAGTCTTGAAATTGGTAGTATAAATATTTCGAAGTTTGTGTTTTTCAAGATTGCTTTGGATGCTCTATGTCTTTTGCATTTCCATTTAAATTTTAAAGACAGTTTGTTAATTCTTAAAAAAAACAGCCTGCTGGGATTTTCGATTGAGAATTATATTTATATATTAATTTGTGAAGAACTGACATCTTAATAATATTGAGTCTTCTAATACATAAACATACTATACCTTTTTATCTGTTTAAATCTTCTTTAATTTTTCTGTTATTTAGTTCTTAATGCACACATCTTGCACATCTTCTTAAAATCTATTAAGTGTTTTACAGTTTGATGTATTTGTAATTGAAAGTTTTGTATTTTGTATTCTGTTTGCAGCTGGAATATAAATGTACAATTGACTTTTGTATATGACCTTTTATTTTGTGATCTTACTAAATTCATTCAGTTTAACTAGTTAGTTTATAGATCCCTTAGGGTTTTGTAGGTATCGTCATGTAGAAATAGAGGCACTTTTACTTATTTTTTGCTTTTATGCTTTTGTTTATTTTTCTTACTTTAGTTCAAAGGCAAAAACACCTAGTATAATGTTGACTAGAGGTAATCTGAATAGGCCTTTTTTCCTGATCTTAAGGTGAAAGCATTCACTATTTCATTGTCAATATGATGTTAATTTTTGGTTGTTTTGTAATGCCCCTTATCAGATGAAAAAGTTCACTTTTAGTCCAAGATTGCTGAGAGTCTTTATACTGAGTGGCTACTGAATTTTCTTTACACACAGACTTTCAGTCTCTACCTCTCTTGCACCCTCCCTTCTGGGATTCCCCCTTTGCGAATCTATTGAATCAGAAAGGTTTTCTTTTTTTTTTTTTTTTTTTTTCTTCCATTTAGCTGGTTACTTGGGATAGTTAATACATTTCTTTTATAGTTACTGAATACTTCATTTATCTCCTTTTCTTTAAAATTCTGTCCAGCATTGTATTGGTTTGATTTTTACTGATTTATATAAATTACTATTTATTTTTATATAGATTAGTAATGTAGATATTCAATTATTCTATATGAAGAAAACATTATTTTCAAGTCTGTTTCTTTTAACCTTAAACTTTAGAGTATTTTAATATTGATGTAATAAAAATATTTTTAGCTATTTTTTCTTTTTTTGATATGGAGCCTCGCTCTGCCACCCATGCTGGAGTGCAGTGGTGTGATCTCAGCTCATTTCAGCCTCCACTTCCCAGAATCAAGCAATTCTTCTGCCTCAGCCTTTTAGTAGCTAGGATTACTGGGACACAACACCATGCCTGGCTAATTTTTGCATTTTTAGTAGAGATAGGGTTTCCCCATGTTGCCCAAGCTGATATTGAACTCCTGATCTCAGGTGATCCACCTGCCTTGGCCCCCTACACTGCTGAGATTACAGGCATGAGCCACCAAGCCTGGCCAGATGTAGTGAAATTTACAAATCTTTCTTCTTGTGGCTTACATGATTTGTATCATGTTAAGAGAACGTTTTTGCATTGTCAAGACTAGAATAAGGCCACAACCAGAATATTATGTAGAAAATCTGTGAGATATGGCCAAATAAGTTCCAGAGGAAAATCTGTGGCTTTAAGTGCATTTATTAGTTAGCAAGAAATCAAATGTTAGTGAACAAAGTTTCTCACTCAGGAAGCTACAAAAAGAGTACTAAGAAGGACTTTACCTCCTCCAAGGAGTAATAAGTTAATTAAAAGAAAGACAAGCAATACAATAAGAAAAATTTGGTCAAAAAACCTAAAATTGTTTCTTAAAAGGACCAATGAAATAGACAAATTTTTGGCATTTACTTAATGAAAGATGAGCTATGAACTAAATAAACAATTGCATTTAAAAAGGAGACAAAGCTACAGATGAATTGAAAATTACAAGCAAATGCTGATTGTGTAGCAAATACAGATAAACTATATATGATTTTTCAAGAAAATATTCTTTACCACATTGGCTTATGAAATAGGAAATCCACGTAGAGAATAAATATAGAAGCAAGTTTAAAGATACTTGAGATTTACTCTAAAAATGATGCTACACCTAGGCAACTTTGCAACTTAGTCCTAGAAAACATTTAAAAGAAAGGCGAATCCCATATTACATAAACTTTTCTAGGGAATAAAAAGATATGGAAAGCCAGATAGCTCATTTAAGAGGCTCACTTCACTTCCATGCCAAAACTGGTAATGACAGCATGTGGGGAAAAATAGTTCAGTCTTATTTGTAAAAATAGACACAAATATAAATAATATATTATCAAATTTATTCCACTGATGTATTAAAAGGACAATCTACCTTTACTAAGAAAAAAATTAAAAGATAAAGAAGTATGAGAAAAATTATTCATGTAGCCGGGCGCGGTGGCTCAAGCCTGTAATCCCAGCACTTTGGGAGGCCGAGGCGGGTGGATCACGAGGTCAAGAGATCGAGACCATCCTGGTCAACATGGTGAAACCCCGTCTCTACTAAAAATACAAAAAATTAGCTGGGCATGGTGGCACGTGCCTGTAATCCCAGCTACTCAGGAGGCTGAGGCAGAAGAATTGCCTGAACCCAGGAGGCGGAGGTTGCAGTGAGCCGAGATCGCGCCATTGCACTCCAGCCTGGGTAACATGAGTGAAACTCCATCTCAAAAAAAAAAAAAATTACTCATGTAAATAACCGCCCTAATAGACAAAGGGAAATGTTATTTGCTTAAGCAAATGCACATAAAAAACAAATATGTGTTCTAGTTCAACATCCATTTCAAACAAAGAAAAAACTCACTAATCAAAAGAAGCCTCTTAGAAAACCAGAAATGGAGAGCAACTCCCTTTACAAGATTAAGGAATCTGCTGGAAACATTAGCACTGTACTTGTAGCCCTATATGATGAAGACAAGAAAGAAGAAACATTATAAATATCAGAGAAGCAGAAACAAAAATATCCTTATTACTAGCAGACAATATAATCCTCTTCCTAGGCTGCTGGAAAATATTAGAACTTACAATAAATTTAGTGACATAATTTAAGACCAACAAATGAAAATAGATGGTTTAGAGAGCAAGAAAGTGAAAATCATATATTGTGAGAAATGCAAAACTTCACTAAAGGATGTAAAAAAGGCCTGAAGGAGTGAACAGATAGAACTCATTCTTGATGAGAAGATATTGGAAGGGTGAGAAGAGAAGCCAAATTTGTCCATAATGTCAATGCAATCCCAAAAAAACCCTAATGGTTTTTTATGGAATTTGACACATTGACAATCAAGTACATAGGGAAGGGGAAAAACGTAGAGCCAAAGCAACTTTACGAATGGACAATAAAGGGAAAGGTGCCCCATTAGCAGAGACGGATTCCTCGTGGAGCTTGAATGTCAGGACTCTTCACTTGCCGGGCGTCTCTCTAGGTCCTGGGAGGCATGTAGCTACGTGCCGACATGGTCTTATGTTTTTGTAAAAGCTGCCAAAATCAGGTTTCCCAAACACATTTTTTCTTTTGACTCTGCCTTCCATGCAGTCACACTGGAACTTGTTTCCCATGTAGGAGTATTAGCAGAATGGGCTCAGGATGGGTGGCAGCACCGTGGCGGTTGCTGGGGGCTTTGGTTACACTGAATGGCTTAGCATTAGCCAAGTCGTTCACAGAAATGATGGAAACTCCGTGCATCTCCCCCAAACTCAACTTCCTCTTGACCAGAACCCAAACACATTGTTAAGCTATTGACTAGAAGTTTTTTCAAGTTTGACAAAAATCTTAAAATATTAACTGATAATACCAATAACTATGTACGACGCTAAAAGAAACTTTATGAGGCTACCTATAGTAAAACAAAAACCTACATTTTAATTAACAGTGTTGAAGGAAACTTAGACCAACTTTTCGTTCTCCCTGTAGAAGATATTACAAAATCGTTATCATGTTGAGAAAAGCGGTAAGTACTGTTGAGCCTAAAAATTAAAGAACAAAAAAGTGTCACAGAAACATGTCAGGCAGTTAATAGTTAATATGGATAATATATTATTTTTTCTGAATTTTATGATGTTTGTAGTATTTTAAACAAAAATGTTTAAAAAGATTTTTAAAACTTTAAAAAATCAAAAAGTTAAAATAATTTTTAAAACTTTAAAACGTGTAATTTATTGTGATCTTTTCCTCATTCTTAATAAGCATTTACTTTTATACTTAATTTTGTAACTGTAATTTGGTATCCTTTTTTTAAGCTGACCTGCAAATTATATCAGCTCTAGGTCCCATGAAACTTGAGTCCTCTGTGGTCTAGTAAGTATTGAACCATTTATCAATTAGAGTAATTTAAACAATGCTATATTAGTTTTGGAATAGATCAGGGATGAGCAAACTTTTTCTGTAAGGAGAGTAAATATTTTCAACTTTATGGGTCACATGGTTTCTGTTACAACTGCTCAGCTCAGCTGTGTAAACACTTCCAAACACAGTATGTAACAAATGAAGGTTCTGTGTTCCAGTAGAACTTTATTTATGGATACTGAAATTTTAATTTCATATGTTTTTGTGTTTCAGGAAATATTCTTTTGATTTCTTTAAACAATCAAAAAATGTAAAATCATTCTTAGCTCATGGGCTGTACGAAAATGGGTGGTGGGCCAAATTTGACCAATGGATTGTAATTTGCTGACCACTTGAACAGATAAATATATCAGAAGAATAAAATAGTAATTCCTGTAAAAAAACTATATGGTTTTTTTTGAATTATAGATTTAGATTTTTCAATCAATGGGAAAAGAATGAATACTGTAATAGGGTAGAAAGATTTGGCTATCCATGTTGAAACAAAAATCCTTGATAAAGGTAAATTTCAGATTGATTAAAAATTTAACAACAACACAGTTTTAAAAATATTAGCAGGAAATGTAGGTAGACAGGTTCTTCCCTTTACTGTGTAATTTTTTTTCCCTCTTTCCTTGGCCTGTGCTCAACAGCCTTAGGCAAAAACTTGGTTGAACAGTGCAAAATGAGATGCTGTAAATATATTTAAAAACAATAATGATCTTCTGTACACTACAGTGACTAAGCTGAGAATCCAATCAAGAATTCAACCCTTTTTAGGATAGCTGCCCAAAAAAAAAAAAAAAGAAAAGAAAAAAACCTTAGAAATAAACCTAACCAAGGAGGTGAAAGATTTCTACAAAGAAAACCGCAAAACACTGCTGAAAGAAATTGTAGATGACACAAACACATGGAAACCCATTCTGTGCTCATGGATGGGTAGAATCAATATTGTGAAAATGACCATACTGTCAAGAGCAATCTACAAATTCAAAGCAATTCTCATCAAAATGCCACTAACATTCTTCACAGAATTAGTAAAAACAATTTTAAAATTCATACAGAACCAAAAAAGAGCACACATTGCCAAAGCAAGACTAAGCACAAATAACAAATCTGGAGGCATCACATTACCTGATTTCAAACTATGCTCTAAGGTCATAGTCGTCAAAACAGCATGGTTCTGGTTTAAAAATAGACATGTAAACCAATGGAACAGAATAGAGAACCCAGAAATAAACCCAAGTACTTATAGCCAACTGATCTTCAACAAAGCAAACAAAAACAGAAAGTGGGGAAAGGGCACCCTTTTCAACAAATGGTGCTTGGATAGTTGATTGGTCATATGTAGGAGAATGAAACTGGATCCTCAGCTCTCACTTTATACAAAAATCAACTTAAGGTGGATTAAGGACTTAAATCTAAGACCTGAAACTATAAAAATTCTAGAAGATAACGTTGGAAAAACCCTTCCAGACATTGGCTTAGGCAAGGATTTTATGACCAAGAACCCAAATGTGAATACAATTAAAAAAATAAATAAATTTCTGGGACTAAATTAAAGAGCTTTTGCGTGGAAAAAGGAATGGTCGGTAAACAACCCACAGAATGGAAAAAAAAAATCTTCACAATGTATGCATCTGACAAAGGACTAATATCCAGAAGATACAATGAATTCAATCAAAACAACAAGAACAAACAAACAATTCCTTCAACAAGTAAACTAAGAACATGAATAGACAATTCTCAAAAGAAGATATACAAATGGCCAACAAACATATGACAAAATGCTCAACATCACTATTGGTCAGGAAAATGCAAATTTTTTTTTTTTTTTTTTTTTTTGAGACGGAGTTTCACTCTTGTTACCCAGGCTGCAGTGCAATGGCACGATCTCGGCTCACCGCAACCTCTGCGTCCTGGGTTCAGGCAATTCTCCTACCTCAGCCTCCTGAGTAACTGAGATTACAGGCATGCGCCACCATGTCCAGCTGATTTTTTGTATTTTTAGTAGAGATGGGATTCCACCATGTTGACGAGGATGGTCTCGATCTCTTGACCTCGTGATCCACCCGCCTCGGCCTCCCAAAGTACTGGGATTACAGGCTTGAGCCACCACGCCCGGCCCAGGAAAATGCAAATTAAAACCACAATGCGATACCTTACTCCTACAAGAATGGCCATAATCAAAAGATCAAAAACCAGTAAATGTTGGTGTGAATGCGGTGAACAGGGATACTTTTATGCTGCTGGTGGGAATGTAAACTAGTACAACCACTATGGAAAACAGTGCGGAGATTCCTTAAAGAACTAAAATTAGAACTACCATTTAATCCAGCAATCCCACTACTGGGTGTCTACCCAGAAAAAAAAGAAGTCACTATACAGAAAAGATACTTACACACGCACGTTTATAGCAGCAAAGTTTGCAGTTGCAAAAACATGGAACCAACCCAAATGCCCATCAATCCACAAGTGGATAAAGAAACTTTGGCATATTTATATATGAAGGAATGCTACTCAGCCATAAAAAGGAATAAATTAATGGCATTTGAAGTGACCTGGATGAGATTGGAGACTACTATTCTAAGCGAAGTAATTCATGAATGGAAAATTAAACATTGTATGTTCTCGCTGATATGTGAGAGCTAAGCTATGAGGACGCAAAGTTATAAGAATGACACAATGGACATTGGGTCCTCAGGGGGAAAGGGTGGGAGGGGAGCGAGAGATAAAAGACTACAAATAGGGGGCAGTGTATACTGCTCGGGTGATGGGTGCACCAAAATCTCACAAATCACCACGAAAGAACTTACTCATGTAACAAGCACTACCTGATCTCCAATAACCTAAGGAAATGAAAAAAATAAAAACAACAACAACGAGGATGATGACAGAAACAGAATATGATTTTAAAGGCCCAATCAAGACTTGAAATAGCAAGTAAAGGATTTTGGAGTTTTTGTTGCAGAGAAAAAATTTTGAGCCAGAGTAAGATGATCAGATCTTGGCTTTTGAAAGAGCATTTGACTAAAGGGAACACGGCCTGAAGTGGGCAGCCTACCTTAAGATGGGGACAAAGAGGGAAGAGAGTGTATGGGGCACCCACGTCTCCAGGGACCGGAGCCTGTCCTGTCGGACTCACACAAGATGCAACAGTTGCACATCAAAGTCCCTGTCCCTCACATACTCGCTGGCTTTGGACATTCTGGCTTTTGCCACTGTGAGGCCTATCAATATGCACTGAGAAACTACTGATTGGATGTAGAAGTACCAGCAAAAGACATTCCCTGTATGTTGTAGAATGAATCGATCACGGGAAAAGCAACACAGAACAACTACCAACAGAAAACCTTCCTCTGCTGAGAATGGGAGCTCTGTTGTGAAGCCACATCTTTGGGACCAGGAGACCCATGTTCTTGAGAGCCTCTGCTGAAGTCTGGATAAGACAGATAGGGATGACTGCTGAGGGCAAACAGCAGATCCAGGCCTCTGTGATAAAAGCCAGGGGTGATTTAGACTTCCATCAAAAAACAGAGTCCACGGTGTTCCACCCCTTCTTCCTCTCATCATCTCCAGAGCCACAAGCTCTCAAGATTCCAGCCAGCTGGGAGCCTCCCAGCTGAACTCCCCAGAGGCTCCTGAGAGGGGAGTCCGTCCGCTCGTATTCATAGAAAGGATCCCCAGACCCCTTGTCTGTCTGCTCAGGCCAGAATTTATTTTTTCTTCCTATCAGTTTTCACCCAGGTTCTCTTGCTCCCAGACAGGACTGCAGAGCTGGAGAGAGAAAGCAGCCAATCTTTGCGGATGGGTTGGGAAGATATGATCAGCAGCCTCCTGCCAGATTCTGTCTCACCAGCCGCTTTATTACAGGCTGTTTTGTTTCAGGTGAACTTGATTTAACCCTCCATTTATTTAGAATCTATGAAATCATAAACTCTGTCTATTGTATTGGCACTCGGCAGATGCCTAAGAGAGAGATTCTCTTAAATGTTTATGTCAGGAGGCTCCAGGCCCCTACTTCACTCCTGGTATATCCACACGTGAGTGTGCACATAGCCCTGAGTGTCCGCGTGCTTCCCCACCCACCCATATCCAGCTCCTCACCCATGAACACACACACACGCACACAGCATATAACTTCATAGACACATTTTTTACCAGCCATCCCCACACAACTATAGACTCACTCACACAAATTGTCACACACTTGCGCTCTACACTCATTCATCAATCATACAAACATGTCTAGATTCTTTCCAACCTATCTGCCCTTAATACATACACATGCACACACACACACACACACATACACACTCACTCACACACTCTCACATATACCCCAAAACACACATACCAGCCCTGGCACATCAGCAAATTTTAGAAACCCATCATTTCTCCCAGCTGTAACTCTTATTTCCACAACTCCCTCAGAATTCCTTTAAAAGTTTCCCAATTTGGAAAATGTTTGTCACTTTCCTCCACGGCAGATCCATATAAGCCAAGGAAAAAGAGCCATTGCTGTTGACGACTTCATTCAAGCCTCTCCTTAAGCAAGACTGCAACGGTAATGTGAAGACAGTCTGTGCCTGGGATTCTAATTTCTTTACTGTCAGGGGCCCCTTATATTATTTTTCCCACATAGACTCCATAGCTTAAAATGTTTTGTCTAATGCGCCACCTGTATGTATAACTAATGGTGTTTCTCCTTTCTTATTCATCAAAGACTCACATGCCCTCCAATTCCAATTTTAGGTGAACGCCTGATAGCTAAAGCTACACAATGAATGCATAGGACTTGGTCAAAAAGCTAAGCAACTTGACATTTTAGCTAGCCTATGCAGCCTTATCTAGAATAAAATACAATTTTGGGTTATGTTGGAAATAGCTCAAAGACTACCACGTTTCCCTTCATAGATTCCCCGCAGATTTGGAGACCACAGGTTGGAAACCACTGAACTAAACCTTTGACCATCTTGCTGGGGTGAGTAACAATGTAAAATTAGACTAGAAATCGGGGGAAAATAAAAGGGTGTGATTAATTTTAGAATCTGTGAGCCTTCTGGGAGGTAGGTAAGCTGGCTGAAAATCTGTGCTGGATTTTTCTTGTAAATTCTAATGCCTCCACAGCGAATGGGAATTTATTCACCTGAATAAATTCATGGGAATTAATACACTGAGTTTGTGAACTTTGCCCCATTCTAATTAGAGAAAGAGAATAGATTACATCACCTCTTATGAGCAAAGAATGGTGGTCCAGGGTCTGGCTGGCCCTAAGCAAAGAGAAATCCTACTATTAACGAGTTAGAGGTTGGGGGCTGAGCTCAAGACCTGAGCTCTAGTCAGGCATGCGGGGACAGCAAAGGCTGTGTGAAATCTGAATAGTGGCTGAGTCTCAGTTTGGAAGTCTGGCATGTGTGGACTAGAAGACAAGAAAAGCTCATCCAGCCAAAACAATCTCTGTCATGGAAGGGTCAAGTGAGACTCAGAGACTGAAGCAAATTGTCCAAGGAATCATGCCAGAGATGGCTAGAACCCAGATCTACGGATTCCTTGACTAAATCTATGGATTCCTTGACTCTTGGGAAACACCCACTGAGGGGAGATGGGGACAGGAATTTGATATCCACTGCTAGGCTTTGTATGAATTTCTGAAGAAAAGTCCCTGGGCAGTTCTTCATTCCCTACATGGAATTACACATGTCACAGTTTCTGCAAATATGGTGCTTGATTCATGCATCTGTTAAATACGGGAACCTGAAAGAGATTGAAAGAGCCTGGACCTTCCCTGGAGACAGAGCAGTCCAGCAGAGTTACCCTGGGCCAGAACTGGATATCGCCAGCCCTCCAAGAGAGTCTTGGCTGCTAGAGCAGGTGCAGATAGCAAACAAGATAAGGATTCCCAGGGAAACATGGTGAGCTGAGAGTCAGATGTTGTTGGCGATGCTGTTCAGCTCCCCAAATAAGGTGAATACTCCCCAAGAGGAAAAGAAAGCCTTTCATGTCTTCTTGTGCACTGCTAAAGATTCATGACTTCCCCAGCATGGGGATGTATTAAGAATGTAAAATTTTCCTGAGAAGGACATAGCAAGTGGGTTATTTATCATGGGTTTATCCAGCTAATGAGAATTTAGAGTGCAACTGGGTCATGATTCCCATTTTAGAGACAGTAAAAATGAGAATCGGAAGCAACTGAGAAGCCATCTGTGTGTTCCTATGTTAGTCTGTGTTCTCCAGAGGAAGAAAGAGAGGGAGAGTGAACAAGCACATGATTATGGAGGCTGAGAAGTCCCATGACATGATCTGGAGGTCCAAGAAACCTGGTGTTGTAATTCAGCCTGAGTCCCAAGGTCTGAAAACCGGAAGAGCTGATCATGTAAGTTCCAGTCCAAGAGCCAGAGAAGATGAGACAGAATGTCCCAGCTCTAGCAGCAAGGCAGGAAAAAGAGGCCAATTGCTTCTTCCACCCCCTCTACCTTTTGTTGTATTCAGGCCCCTAACAGACCGGATGATACCCACCCCCAATGGGGAGGGAAGTTCAACAATTTAAATGCTAAAAACAACCTCGCCCACATGCACACCCATATACATTGTTTAATCAAGGCTCCCTCATAGCCCACTCTAGTTAACACATAAAGTTAACAATCATGGCCTCCAAGGGCCTTGGGGACTCCAGGGGATAGAGCCTTCTCTCTCTGCAGCAATGATAATTTGATCAGCCATACCTGTCAGGTCGGAAGGCAGTCACTGTATCAGAGCATTAGCTTGGCATCCTTTTGCTTCAGCTCCCTCATATCACAGGGACCAGATGCTCTTGGAGTCTTCAAGTTTGTGAGGGTCTCAAGGCTTCATACATTGTTTGGAAGTTAAAAGTGTAGAAGGCCTCACCCTACATGGTTAATATTGGTGACATGTGGGGAGAGGAGGGAAAGACTATTAACTTTTATTTATGTGTCTCTGAATTATTTAATTTGTTACAGTAAAAACGTGTCTTTGTAATAGAACTTATAAAATTGAAAACACATTTCTCCACAGGGGATTTCTGTTCTGGTCCTGACCACAGAGTAAGCTGGGTGCTCTAATCAGTTATTTAATCTATCTGAACCTCAAGTTTCTCTTTGATAAGATGGGAAAAGTAATACCCACCTCCTTATGCTCAATGGATATTGCGAAGATCAAGCAGAAATCCTAGACATTATAGATACATAGATAAAATATTACTGGTATTGGGAGAATGGTAGACTGCAAGGAACAGGACTGCATGGCTTCAGCTTCTTTTTGCTCATCCCTTCGTGGCCTTGGTCACTTTTCTCTAACCAGGGGGTTGTTTTCATTGATTCTACAAACATTTATAGGCTTTATCTGGAAGGCTCCATGGAAGATTAGAATGGTGAGCGGTCACCCTCATATACTTATATTACATTTATTCTGATTGGAAGGACCCAGAGAAGAGAAAACAATTTAAGAAATAGAAATAGCTGTAAGGAAGCTATCACCCAGGCTGACTCCGACAGACAGGCTTTCCAATTGATTTGTAGTTTTTGATCAACATTTGCTTGGCTAAGTGAAATGGTCATTCGTATTGTGGAAAACAAGATCAAAGGAGCATGAAGACCTGATGGCACTGAATGTGGAGATGGAGGATTAACCCACGGAAACTTTGAATTTCATATTTTGCTGTATACCTTCCAGCTAATGACATAAAGAACCGTAAAGAAATACTGAACTGTAGTTTAATAGATCTGTTTACACAGGAATACGGGCTGGCAATTCCAAAACTACTGCAAATGTTTTTAAAACAAGGGTGTAAAATATATTGTGGATAATGAGAGCTAGAGTTCTCAATGTCAGAGAAGGGAGTTACAAATGTGGAAACGGAGAAGGTTAGAATAAATCCTGTGGTGCTGGATTGGAATTGGCAGTGTGAGCATGAACTCATAACTTTTTATATACAGAGATATACTTAGAAATAAGTAGATAGATAAACAGAGGGGGTATATGTGTGTGTGTTTATATATATGGATATTTACATGTACATGTACATATACACGTGTGTATACATATATATTCACATATATGTATTTATTCACGTACATATACATTCACAAAACATGCACATATATACACACATTTCCTAGCCTTGTCCGATGAGAGATCCGTGTAGCAATGAACATACCAAATGTCCAGATCTTTGCATCTAGGTATTATCCTCTGATAAAAGAAGGCAGAGTTTCTCAGGAAATGGCTCATTCCAGGACTGGGCAGGGAAGGTCTAAGTGGACTGTAGAACATCCTGTGCCAAAAAGCATGGAAACGCTCAAAGAAAGATGAGGCAGGTCGAAAGAACAAAGGAGCAGAGGGCCAAATTGGAGTTGCCACTGACCACAACTCGGACAATTTGAGAGGCAACATAAATAATGTAACTGATTAGAACTCATAGAGTAAAATAAGAATTCCTGAGTCCATGCTGACTGTAGTAGACAGAATAATGGTCTTCCAAATTATCCATGTCCTAATCCCTGGAACCTGTGAATGTGTTGACCTTAGTATGTTACATGGGGAAAGGGACTTTACAGACATGACCAAGTTAAAGATTTTGAGCAAGAGATTTTATGGATTATCCAGGCAGGAACAACGTAATCACAGGGTCCTTGTAAAGTGAGAGGGAGGGAGGAGAGTCAGAGAAGGAGGCCTGATGATCAAGACAAAGGCTGGAGAGATTGACTTCCGGAAGGGAGCCGTGAGCCAAGGAATGTAGACAGCCTCTGGGAGCTGAGAAAGGCAAGAAAGAGCTTCTCCCCTAGGACCTGCAGAAGGCATGCAGGCCTGCTGACGCTTTCAGTTAGTCCAGTAAGACCCACTTTATAATTTTTACTTCTAGAACTTTAAGATAATCCATTTGTGTTGTTTTAATCACAATGTTTTAGGTGATTTGTGGTGATGTGTGTGCGCATGTTTTTATGTGTATCAGTATATTTATACGTTATATGTGACATGCACACATCTACATGTTAAGCCCTCATTTAACGCCATCAACAGGTTCTTGGATACTGTGACCTTCAGTAAAACGACAGGTAATGAAACCAATTTTACCCAAGGCTAATTAACATAAACAAGAGTTAATGTCCTATGATGTATTTCTAGTCATAGAAACATTGTCAAACTTCTAAACAAAGACCCAAAACGCATCTAATATTGAATATTGAAATAAATGTGAGCCATACATACATTTAAGAAAGATTAATTTTGAAAGTAAGAAAATTATTTACCTAATTATTCTAGTTCAGGATTGTGAATGACCAGAGCCTATCCCAGCAGCTCAGAGTCTGGGTGTGGGTGTCACTGCACCCTGCGATGGGGTGGCATCCTGGCCCATCATAGGGTATACTCACACCTACACCCAGATGCTCTCAGACTGGAATGATGTACACACACCACCTACCTTTATGTGCACATCTTCAGGAGGTGGGAGGAAACCGGAGTGCCCAGAGAAAACCCATGCAGACATGGGGAGAAAATGCAAACTCCACACACACAGTGGCCCCACTGGGAAGCGATCTTTTTTTTTTTCCCATCAATGTTACCATAAAACAATGTTGAACAAACAAATGCTATTAGAGGACCTGTGGTATACATAAATAATGGAGAATATAAAGCTCTTTTTTACAGTCGAATTCCAGGTAATAAATAGAGAACGATGGAATTAGAAAATTACCATTTGGCAACAACCTAGAAGTAATAATTTTTTCAGGCAAGACTCATCAATGGATGCTAAATTTAATTCGTGAAATCTTGATGGGAAATAGAACATCTACGTAGTCTCAGAGAACCTCTTTACCAAGCATTTAAAAATTGCAAGAAGAGGCCGGGTGAAGTGGCTCACGCCTGTAATCCTAGCACTTTGGGAGGCCGAGGCGGGTGGATCACGATGTCAAGAGATCGAGACCATCCTGGCCAACATGGTGAAACCCCGTCTCTACTAAAAAATACAAAAATTAGCTGGGTGTGGTGGTGCACGCCTGTAGTCCCAGCTACTAGGGAAGCTGAGGCAGGGGAATTGCTTGAACCCATGAGGCGGAGATTGCAATGAGACAAGATTGTGCTACTGTACTCCAGCCTGGTGCCTGGTGACAGAGCAAGACCGTCTAAAAAAAAAGTAATAAATACAAGAAGAAAAATCGTACCTTTGCAATAGAGAAAGCTGAGACACCACCTTAGCCAAGTGATCAAAGTTAACATCACAATCCTGGGACAACCGTCTATCACGTGCCTTCTGATCTGATGCCCTGAGAACACAACATCATTTCCGTGCTACTTTACCACAAATGCACAGCTTTAACCAAATCACAAAGCTACATTAGAAAACGCTACATTGAGGGACTATCCAGCAAACAACTGGCCTGTGCTCTTAAAAGCTATGAAGGCAATGGCGGACACAGATTAAGGAGCTCTTTCGGATTGAAGAAGACTAAAAAGACATCACTAAAAGCAACGTGGGTCCCTGGATTGGATTCTGGATCCATTTTTGTTTCTTTTGCTACAAAGGACACTAGTGGGATAATTGACAAAATTTGACAATGGTCTGTAAATTAGATAATATTCCATTAACATGAGTTTGCTGGTTTTGAGAATGGTACTATGGTTATACAAGAGAATGCCTTTGCATTGATAAAATACATACAGAAGTGCTTAGAAGTAAAGGCGCCTCCTGTCTGCAAATTACTCCCAAAGGCTTTAGAATATGTTGTCTGTGGATAGATAACAGAGAGGATGATAAAGTCACTGGAGTAAAATTTTTAAATAGGGGGAATTTGAGTGAAGAGTATACATCAATTATTTGTAGTGTTTTTGTAGTGCTTCTGCCAATCTTAAACTATTTCAAAATAAAAAGATCTTTTCAAAAGACATGAAAGTGAGCTGAACAGCATCTGCTCAGAGCTGAGGTTAGAGTCAGTGGCAGATACACGTGGCTTGTGGATGTAGGCAAAGCTTGACTAGAGGTCTGCAGGAGAACAGGAACTGTATCTTATCACTGTTATATCCTGAGGGCCTTGCATATAGTGAATAAGTATTCGCTGAATAGAATACAGGGAAGGAAAAAGGTGGGCAGGGATTCGAAAGGACTTTCCCTTTTAGGCTGTGTATGGGCAGAATGTGGCCACCTCCATCTCCAGGCTTGCTTTCTGAGCATGACTCGCATGGATTATATCCAGCCTCAAGATTGTCCATTCCTTTTGGCTTTGACTTACCTGGAGCTTCGTCGTGTGCCTGGCCCTGCTCCTGAATATTTGCCCCACTCTGCAACGCTGAAAACGGGCTGGTACTGTCTATTCAGAGAATCTTCTAATCACCTGGCAATGCAAGATATCAGCATCACTTACTAAATTTATAACCCCTCCTGGGTTCAACTCATTCTCCTGCCTCAGCCTCCCAGATGACTTTCTATGTGACCCAAAGTGTCACATAGAAAAACTTTCAGGGAGGTTTGAAGAAAGAACATTGGAAACCTTCAGTCTGGATGAGGTTTCACGTAGTAAGGTAAAAAAAAATCACCAAAAAACTTGCTTACTCTGAAAACTGTCTAAAATAGAACTGCTTAATTCGAAGTCAAATATGCATTAATTCAGCTATTGATTGATTGAGGGATCACTATTCAGCAATTCAGCAATGCTTCACTGAACACCCACAGGGTGTGGAAAGAAATTACCATTTATTGAGGACCTACTATGTGCCAGGTGCAAGCAGGGTGATATAACTGCCTCATTTAATCTTCCTAGCCACCAGTTCCTCCTTCTCCCCTCCTCCCTAGCCTCCTCCTCCTTCTTCTTCAATTGATTTAACACTCACTGTGGGCCAGGCTATTTGCTAAAATCTTCACGTATTGCTTGATTCTCACAGTAACCCCATGAGTAGGTTAATCCTCTTTCTGCTGATGAGAAAACTGAGGCTTGGAAACACCACCAAATTTGCCTATAGTTGTAAAGCTGGAAAGAGGCAGAGATTTTCTCTGAGGTTCATGGGAATTGTAGTTCTGTGACTTTTAAAATAATGGGTGAAGATGCTCTGTTCAAGAAATTAACTGACAGGAAGGCGGCACGCTAGAAACTTACTCTACTAAAGGTGATCTAATTTTTTTTTTTTTTTTTTGTGAGGATGTACGTTCTAAGAGTGCCTGAATCACACAGTTAGAATTGCACAAAGGTCTTACATTTACCTTTAATAAATGTTGTCAATCTCTTTGGTCTTTCTGGCATCTTCTGAAAGGGATGACTGTTCAGCTCCTCTGTCGCAAACGAGATCGTCCCCCATCTGTCCACTCTGGGTACTAGATGAGAATGTTCAGACATCTTTTTCAACTAAAGTAAACCGATTACAATAGCAATATCGAGTACCCACTACGTGCCAAAACCTGTGCTGAGTTCAGGAAGCACAAAAATGAATGAAAACTTGCCTTCAAGCATTTTCCCAAGTTGGTCCTAGCTCTGTATATAAATAACAGTGTGAGAAGAGCGAATAAATAGAAACATGCATAATGTGATTTTTTTTTTTAGAAAGCAATTGTTTTAACTATGGTCTTTATAACAACATAAAGATCAATTGAGGTAATCTCTATACTATAGTATGAATCAGAAAAATGTATCAACGGTTAACAGTAACAGTTATATGCAAGAAATATAGCCAGAAAACAATGTGCAATGTACAAATATACTTAAAATATATCTCTGGGGCTAGTACAGTGGCTCATGCCAGTAATCCTAGTGCTTTCGGAGGTTGGGGAGGGGAGATCTCTTGAGGTTGGGAATTTGAGACCAACTTGGGCAACATGGCAAGACAGGAAGATTGCTTCAGCCTAGGAGTTCAAGGCTTCAGCGAGCCATGATCACTTCACTGCACTCCAGCCTGGGCAACGGAGCTAGACCCTGCCTCAAACAAAACAAGACAAAACAAATGTCGCTCCGGTGTTCATTTCAGATATTGTTCTTACTATCTCAGTGAGGAAGCCTTTACCCAGGACAATGCTTTCTGATTCTCACCTGAATCCTCCTCGTTGTACTATTCACCCTCCTCTTTCTTCTTTCCCTTGTTTCTTTCTCACTCGTTGATTGATCTCTCAGGCTATTCTGTGTTTAACTTGTTCTTTTTAACATTCTTTTGATGACAGAACTGACATACTAATAGCTGAGTATTCTCCTTCTCTATGTCTGTAATTGTTTAGTATTTGAAGTGCAGATTCTTTCTCTTTGGTCATTCCTGTTGACCAGGAGTTTCGATTCTACTTCGTTTTTTTCTTCAGAGAGTGCATGGCACTACAGGACAGCTGAAAAAAAGCCAGCAAAAAATGCACATAGTGTGCTGTTGTTACGAATTGCTTTTTGGTGATGTGTTTCAGAAAGATCTTTGGAGACCACCTGGGCCTTGGTGATCCCAGGAGAAGAGTATTAAAATCTCATTTAGTACATAACTATATGGAAACTTGATACTGCCTCAGGTGAAGGAGAAATGTGTCTATGGGTTATATGGATATGTGAGTAATATTTATTGATTCCCTATCATTTTTCAAGTACTATGTGTAAGCTCTTTTTCCATGTCATAATATTAATCCTCATGACAATACTATGACATTTGGTTTTATTATCTTTCAGATAGGAAACTAAAGTTTAAAGAGATTAATAGGCTCCAAGTCATACAGAGGGTCACTGGTCGTTTGAACTAGAATCTGGATGTGTCAGGCTAAACCCCTAAAACTCCACCACAATAATAATTTCCAGATTTCATATTTAGGGGGCCTGGGGTTGAGTTCTGAATTTGCATTTTTAATTAATGCCTGAGATTTGGGAGACGGACTGCCCCAGCTTCCCCAGAACTGAGGGGTTTCCTAAGATGCAGGGCTGTCAGGATTAAAGCAGGGAAGTATTGGGAGAACTGGGAAGAGCTGATTACTCGTGTGTGTGTGTGTGTGTGTGTGTGTGTGTGTGTGTGTGTGTGTGTG
>NW_022437069.1:1974977-2055018 GCF_009761245.1 Sapajus apella
TGTGTGTGTGTGTGTGTGTGTGTGTGTGTGTGTGTGTGTGTGTGTGTTTGAGACAAAGTCTCTCTCTCTCGCCCAGGCTGGAATGCAGTGGCATGATCTGGGCGCACTGCAACCTCCACTTCCCGGGTTCAAGTAATTCTCCTGCCTCAGCCTCCCAAGTAGCTGGGATTACAGGCCTATGCCACCACACCTGACTCAATTTTGTGTTTTTAGTAGAGACGGGGTTTCACCATGTTGGCCAGGCTGGTCCCAAACCCCTGATCTCAAGCAACCCATCCCCCTCAGCCTCCCAAAGTGTTGGGATTACAAGGCACATGCCACCACACCTGGCTCACTTGAAAGACTTTGATTCCTTATGATTGAAGGGAGAGGGGAGGAGGAGATTCTGTGAGTGGCAGTTACCCGATCCCCGCTTATCTATAGCGCTAGAGATGGGGTATGCTTCTGAGATGCTTGTGCAGACCTTACCACAGGCTGTAGCTTTAAATCCTGCAGAGGGATTCCTTTGTGGTCAGTAGAGAAGAGAGTTGTGAAGGTCACCTTTGAAACCTGCTCAAAATAGGACTGACTGACATTCTCATACGTGGGGGAGGAGTAGCGTTGACAGTGGAGGAAGCAGAGATAATGGCAGTGACCCACCATGGACCAAGAACTGGGCTCCCTTCTCATTTCTTAGAGGTCCCTGAGCTCAGGAAGAAAAAGTTCAACAACTTATAGTCAGCTGGCTAGTCTCCCCAGCCTTGTCAAGTGTGGGTTCAGAGTTGGCTTTGCTCTGAGAGTCAGTATGACACCATTTAATGTCAGATTAAATTCCAGCTCTGCCTCTTTGCTAGCTATGTAACCTTGGGCAAGTTACCTAATCTCTCTGCACTTTGGTGTCCTCCACAAAATGAGACTATCTCATGGGGCTGTGGTATCAAACAAATAAATTAATATTTGGAAAGTACTCAGAACACTGCCCGACACATGGCAAGCCCTGTATAAGTGCTTGTTAAATTAATTTGGGGAAAAATGTGCTATCTCTTAGGAAACAAATTTCTATCCATGAAATCATAGCAAAGCCGTTGAATTTGTGACTAGAAGGTCATTAGTGACCTTAATGCATGCAGAGGCAAATTGCAATGAGTTAAGAAGGAATGAATCATAAACAATAGAGGCCTCTTTTATATATTGCACATTGAATGGCTGGTTAGGAAAGGAAAGACAAAGCAGATCTAAATCACTGAGAGGGCACAGGGGCTCCTGTAGCATGTCTCCTGTTGAAACTAAGGATTTTTCTTCCTTTTAGCTCCCTTTCATATTTGTGTGGCTTTCCAAGTGAACAAAACCCTTTTTGGATGTACCCAAGTCCAGGGTCAGGTCGAGGTAGAATCTAGACACAATGTCCAGGGTCTTGTTTGTATATAGTAGCGTATGTGCTTACAGATTAGAACAAGAAATTATACATACCTCACAGGCAAGTCACAAAGATTCTGCTTTCAAGGTCAGAAACACTGTTATTTTATTGATTTGTGATTTTCACTGACAACAGACACAGGAAGATGGTCCCTTCTTACCCAGGGCCCACACAAAGAGGATGGCAAGGAGACATTCTGGGAAGGACCCTGGACATCAGGGGAGCCACAGGTGTTAACCAGAAGACCTAGAGTGTCCTGGATACAAACAGCTGCCATTTGTTGACCATATATTGTTATGTGTGGGTATAGCACAGGTAAATCTATTGTATATATATTAAGTAACAATTATGTGTACCTAACTATGTATACATATGGTGATGTATCCTTGCCCGAAAGCCCATTTTTCCCATAGAGTAACTAAGTCTCAGGAAGGTTAAGTAACTTGTCCACGGGCACAATGAAGTACATGAGCTGGAGCTGGGAGGTTTTTTTTGTTTTGTTTTGTTTTTTTAAATAGCAAACTTCTATTTTATACACTCCAGTCTCTACAGTTTCCAAAATGTGATCTATTAATGGGTGCTGGACTGGCCACACAAAAGGCCCATAGGAAGCAAAGTAAATAAACATGAATTCCCAGTGATTTCTTATTAGTAGGCCCAGGAGGGACCCAGGAATCTGTGATTTTAAATGTTGTCAAGGTGATTCAGCTGCGCGGGCTGGCTGGAGAAGGTCTGCCTTGGGCTACCTGGGCTCTTCCCAAATTCCTTTTGGTGTCTCCAACTTCAGAAGAAAGGAATAAAGGGAAGGAGGGAGGAAGGAGCCGCAGCAGCCCAAATCTGCCATCCTTCCCTTCATTTCAGAGGAAGTCAAAGGAGAAGAGAGGCGCTGAGAGATCCACCTGGAGGAGGAAAAGGAAGCAGAGAACGGAAGGTCAGGCCTGTACTTCCCTTTGCGTCTTTCGTTTTCAGCTTTTAAAGGTAGTCACAGATTCTGGGGCGGGGTTGGCTGAACCAACACAGGGGGTGAGCCAGGGAAGGGCAGAGGTTTGGTGTGAGAGGCAAAAGTGAATTTAGTATTGCTTCCGGAGCCTGGAAACCTAAGTTCTGGTTGCAGTTCTGGCTGTGGGATTTGGGCAATCACCTAGGAACCTTTGTTTCTACCCGTGTAGAATGAAGAGGCCAGATTAGATGATCTCAAAGGGCCCTTTTACCACTGACATTCTATGATTTCATTATCCTTTGATCCTGAGCCTCTCAGTCAGCCAGAAGGGCTATGACTCTTCTGCTCAGACTCTGGGAAGATAGGGGGAAAAAAAGGAGGAGGAGGCAGAGGAAAGGAAAACAAACAGCCCCTGTTCCCTAGAGGGAGACGCTGCCTTGTCTGGGCTGATCAGCGCCAGCCTGATGAGAGGGTGGGGGCTGGGCTGGGTGATGAAGGGTCAACCAGCTGATATTTCTCTGGCGACAGAACTCTTCAGAACTAAAGAAAAGTAATTGAACTTAATGTCCAAACACAAAACCAGTCCATAAATCCAGGTGCTGTCTATTGGAAATTTCATAAGGGCTCTGCTTCCCTTAATCTTATCTCTACCAGACAGTTACTGTGTTCTTGATGTAATTAGAGTGATAAAACAATGTGGCACAACTGCTGGTTTCTATCATGGCATCGCCGCTGTTGACTTAAATGACAAGGTAATGATTTTATAAGATGCCCTTTATTTTTATTTCTCACTTCATTGTGGATGGGTGTTTTCCAAATGGGGGGCATATCGTTTAGATAAGTTTACCAGACACCAGATGCAAGGACTATTTCATTCATTGCCAATTAGTCGAGAAGCTACATCTCCTAAGGGACAATTGAGGTTGTTTCTGGTAAACTATAGGGCCAGCTAAGGATTTTCAGAATGATAGCACATTTTCTGTAGATCTGGGTGATTTATGCCTCCTTCACAAGTAACCCTGAAGGGAGCAAGGCTGGCTTTTCCACCAGAAATAATGTACACGTGTTTATTTCTCTTTTATAAGAAAGACTAGATTTGCCTTAGACCCTGTGCCCGTGAGGCAGCTGTCCAAGTGAATACGCCAAAAGGCAGACATTCCTGATCTTTTGAGGTCAGACCCAAAGAATCTAGAAAATAGTATTCCTAGGCATTGAGGAATGGAGATTCGAGATCCAAAGCAAGTTTAGTTTAAAACCAAGAAGATGTTCCGAGCTTTAGGACAAACTCAAAGTATCCTTGGAGACGCAAGAGCCCAAGGCCCATGACTGGGCCCAATTTACACTTTGGGAAGGCAATTTGGTGCGAGGTCACATTCCCGCCAGAGCAGTCACAGATCCATAGTGACAAAGCCTAGAGAAGGAGACTTTAGCACTGGAGACACCAACACTTTCCTGTCAAGAATGAAATTTTATGCAGAGAAGCAACGGTTAATTATTTGGAGACATGTCTGTGCAGGGCCCTTGCTGAAGCTGGACGGCTGCTATGTGTTTTTAGGATCTAGATCCTCTATACCTTATTGGCTAGAGGGCTGGGATGTATTCCTGCAGCTTAGGAACATGAGCAGTCAGCAGTCTTTCTTCATTTGACTTCCCTTTATTTCAATCCTGGAAAACATTTCCATCTAAATCTATATGGATGGCTCATTGCTCTTCATTTCTCAAGAGAACTGGCAAGGAGGACTCTTTAACATGCCAGGGAGGACTGAGAAAATGCTCAAAAAGTGCAGAGGCCCCAGAGACAAGTGGTGATTCAGCTCAGGGGGCTCGGCAAGGGAAATTACCCACCTAAACACAAGAGGGCATGCATTGCTCTTCCCTGATAGCCTTTTAAAGCTTACTACCTAGGAGGATGGATTTTCATGGAGGAAGGAGCAGATGATCTCATCCAATCTATTCTCAGGGATTAAAGTAGTGAACAGGAAGCCAACGGGGCCACTAGTTACCATCGTTCATAGGAAGTCAGGACTTCGCAGATAAAGGGCCAGGTGTGTACCACATTTATACAATTTCAGGGACTTATTCCCTTCCCCTGTCAATTTCTAAAATTATTTATAAAACTCTTTTAAAAAGAAAGGATTCATGGCCTTGTCTTTAAGAAACATCAGGAAGTAGAGAAGCTACCTCGTCCCATTCTGTGGCCAGCCCCAAGGTCAGGCTGAGAAGCCTCAGGAGAGTACACTGTGACCCTGGAGAGGAAAGACAGGAATGAAAGCCCCTGGAGACAATGCAAAAGCAGGGATGGGAGTCCAGGAAACTGGCCCACATAGCAGAAGGATGTGTGGCTCTCTGTCTGCTTCCCTGAAGCTGTTACCTAACCATTCCAGCCACTGAGAATCAAGGTTCTCTTTCCTTCTTGTGATAGCCTTCAACCATTGATAAGACTCAGCAGGCTCCCAGGAGTCTCCTGGGGGATGAAGCTTTCCAAGTTTTACTCAATGGGGAAAACTACAAAAACATTGAATTACTCACTGTTCCTCTTGAACCTTATCAGAACACCTGTCTCATATATAAAATAGGACTCAGAGGGAAAATACAGATGGCTTAAACCGTGACTTATAATAATAATCAATGCCATTTATTCAGTGCTTACCTTGTACCCGACAGCAGCTAAATAACTTGCATATGTTCACTCATTTAGTCCTCCCTACAGCCTGATGAAATGGTTACTATACTTCATGTATGAAAAAACTAAATTCCAAAGAGGTTAATTGATTAATCCAAGGTTGCCCAGCTAGGAAGTGACAAAGTTGAGGTTTGTACTCATTTCTGTCTCACTTGAGAGGCTATACGTCTTAATTGGCCCTACATCAAGCTGATATATCAGAGTAGTTTCTACTTTTTACATGTAAGGTAAGGTTTCAGATTTTTGCCCTTTAAAACAATTTTCAAAGCTTCTGTCGTTTAGTTCTGAAATCACAGCATACCGCCATGTCAAGGAAAGAGCGATCTGGAACTTTCACAAGTGTGGCTGTTTGACCCAAATTGGGCCTTGCTGCTTTTTCTGTCTAGAATTTACTGTAAACTCTTTATATATCTGCAAATCCTAGATCCTTCTTTCTCTGATTATTCCCTATTCTCTTTTCCCTACTTCAAAGAAGACTTCACCTAGCTAGCTGGGAGCAGGGTCAGCTGATGTCCTTTTCTTTGCCCAAAGAGACGTCCTCTCTGCAAAGGCCAGTCTTTTGACTAGTGGGTTTGGTTCCCAAATTCTACTCTGACCTTGCTCCTTTGCTTAGTTCCTTCTGTTTAGTGTTTCTATGTCTGTTTAGACATAAATAATACAAACTCTGTCTCCTTGGCCTACAAACTTATGAACAAACTACCTCATCTTTGAAAAACTGATTTGATTTTTCAAAATTTAGTCTGAGGACAAAGGAAAATCTGAACTGAACAATAATCATTGAAGATTATCAAGGAAGAGACAATTTTTATATCATGCAAATATCTTTGGGTGAAAAAAGGAGGAAATCTCCTGCATCATTTTTTAAGTTTTCGGAGAGGGAAAATCTGACAGCAATACTATAAGAAAGTTATTACTTAATCTCATTCAAGAACCCAGATGCAAAAGTCCTAAAGACAGTCACAAATAAATTTAAAAATATTAAAAAATGAAATAAAAATCAGGTTTTTCCTGAGTCCAAAGTTGGCTTAGCAATGGAAACTAATAATCTAATTAACCATATTATAGTATGGAATTTGAAATATATGATTGTCTAAGGGATGCTGAAATAGAGCTTTTAAGAAATTTGAAAATCTATTGATGACTAAAATATATCATAGCACACTAAGAAAGAAAGGAATCTTCTTTAACATGATAGAGAGTGTCTGTCTAAAATATATTTACTAATGGTACTTAGAAGTGAACCCATTAAACTCAGAGATAAATTCCATGATGTTCTTTCCATATTAAGACTATTCAACATATCCTGAAGAGCATAGCCAATGCTCAAAGACAAAATAAGGAAATGAGATATAAGGTTAGAAGGAAAGAAAAATTTTATTATTTACAGATACTCAAATGATTATATGAAACTATGAGAATCTACTGAAATATTAGAATAGGTATAAAAGTGATGATATAAGATCAAATAATGATTCTATACAATTATAGAATGTATTTTGCTTAAAAATATATTCACAACAACCACAAGAACCGTAAGATAACAAGGAATAAACATCATAAAATACATGCAGAGAAAAATATGGAGGAAATTATAAAATTTTATTAAAAGGACATACAAGCCTAAGTAAAGCCAGAAATATACCATGGTCATGGATGGGAAAGCAGAATATCATAAACACGTGACTCCATCAGATCACAGTCTATGAGTTCGACAACACTGTTTAAAACATTTATATAGTGCAGAACATTACAAATTGATTGTAAAATTCATTTTGACATATATATGTTTCAGGATAACTAAGCCAATTTTGAAGTATAATAAGGAAGGGGGATTTATAAAAAGGATTTTTCCCTATCTAGTATCAATACTTACAACGCCATGGCAACATTTTTAAGTTTATAATAACACCAGATCGAACAAAGTGACCAATCCTGTAGAATCATTGAATAGAACTTTTTGCAGTGATGAGGATTCTCAATGTCATATGTAAAGCTGTCTAGTATGGAAACCGCCGCCCACATGGGGCTACTGAAAATTTGAAATGTAGCTTGTGTGACTAAAAAATAAAATGCTTGACGTCATTTAATGTGAATTAATTTAAGATTCAGTAGCCACATGTGACTCATGGCTACCACCATATCTGGTAACATAGCTCTACCATAGAGGCTCTACACGGTGACAAAACGAAATTTAGTAGCACAGTGTCAACTGAAGTTTTCCACATCATTAGGGGAAAAGAGATTGGCTGTCTGTGGGGAAAAATATATGTAAAAATTTAAATCCCCATCTTATCCCCTCTGCACAGATACATTCCAGATGAATTAAAGATCTAAATTTCAAAATTAAAACTTGTATAAAATTTTTAGAGACAATGTAAGAGAGTGCCTTCCTGATTCTGATGTATGAAACAACTTCTTGAGCAGGACCAAAGGGTTTAAATCTTAAAGGTATGAATTGATAAATTCAGCAGTATTAAAATTCAAATCTTCTGCACAACAGAAGATGCTATAAAATAGAGTAACAATACAAGCCACACAACAAAAGAATGTAATTGCTACCTATATAACTGACTAAAGATAATTACCCAGAATATATAAATAACTACAAATCAATATGAAATAGCAAAAAACTCGGTAAAAACAGACAAATTATATGAGAAATGATATCTAGAAGAAACCCAAATGGCCAATAAAATCTGAAAAAGATGTTTAACCTCCATAAGAATAAAAAAAATGAAAACTAAACCAAGAGCAGCATATTTTTTTTTCATGCTCATCAGAGTGTCATTGTGGTGGATATTTGTCAAACTTGTCCATGTAGCATCTAAACCCACTTCTTATGATTGGGGAATTCCCTCACTTTGAGATAAAACAGGACTTCTTCTAAGAAGCTGAAATGCTGGATGCCAGTGGTTTCAGCTTCTCTTGAAGCTAGGGCATTGCAGGTGACAGGGGCTGTACCAGTCAGAGGCTGCTGAATGTGAATAACTCTTCCAAGGGCAATGATGGTGCTGGACCCACCGCAGGGTCACAAAAGGGACGTGCGCTGTTGAGAGGGTGGGTGGCATAGCTGCAGTGAGCTATGCTTGGAGTTGATGGCAGGCTAGTGACGGTGTCCTCACTGAACTGGATTTTGGTTGTTATACCTTGCTATCTAGTGCTGAATCTGATGCTTCGGTCTCCCTGGTAAATGGTTCTATACATCTTCCAGAGTCCTTTACATATTTTTTCCCCTTTAATCAACCAGAGTTTGTTTCTATTGAATGTAACATCCAGTGACACCAAATGTTGGTGAGGATATGCGATTGTTATATTTGACTCACAATATAGAATAAACAGTAGTAACACAGTTACAGAACAAAATATACAGGGCCAGTGGGCCCTGTTTCTTAAAAAATTAGTTACAAAAATGCCAGATGTCTTAGACTACAAATTCTCAAAACAAAATGTCCTGCATAACTCAGAGTGGACAACATCACTCAAGAGAAACAAGACTAACAAAATTATTTAAAATATATTCATTATAGCCAAACTAGACTATTTCAGGATAATGGGATCTGTTGCGTACACTCTAGAGGGGCCAGGACATTTTTAAAAATGTCACTTTTAAAAGCAGCTCATTAATACATGTGAAGATGAAAATATACGTATCTTAGGACCCCAACTTTTTACTTCTAGACTCATAGTGGATAGAATTTCTTGCTCGTATGCATAGTTGAATGCGTATAAGGATTTCCGTGGTAGTGGTGTTTTCAGTAGTGACAATTAGAAATAATTTTCATCAATGGCTAAATCAAGGGTGGTGTACACAGTTGCTGGATTTAACAGTGATCATAGTATATGAAATTGATTCATAAGCCTCAATATGTATGAATATCACAAAAATACTGACTCAAAAGGAATTTGAAAATGATACCGAGGACCTGTCATTTATGCACATTTACAAAACATATAAAACAACACTCTGTGTGGATTTTGGAAGAGTATAGAGTATATTTGCAAGGACAGTAATAACAGAAACAAATTTCAATAAAGCGATTGCCTCTGGGATGAGAAAGAGAGGAAAAAGACATCTAAATTGTTTTAAGCAAGAAATACCTGAAGGAAATATAACACAACTTTTCTATTTTAAAATTCTGACTATTGGATATACAGATACTGGTTACATTACTCTCCCTACGTTACTATATATTTGAGTTATTATTAAAGAAAACCCAAAGCTTTTAAACTTAAAGAATTGAAGATGCTTTATTTCATTTTTCTTCACCTGGAATAGTAATCACATATTTATTGGGTGTTGGGTATTTGGCAGACACAGCACGAATTATTTTATTTATATAGTCTCATGTGAGTCTCCATCCAACATTATGAGGTAGGCTAGCAGCTCATTCAAACCACCTGGAGATCTTTAAGAAAGACTGATACCTGGACCCCATTCTTACAGATTATTCTGCTGAAACCTGGGCATTGGAAGTTTTTAAAGCTCCTCCAGTAATTTGAATAGGCAGATAGGTGTAAGAATCCCTGAAATAGTTTGTAAATATGTTTCCTACATTCTACCTGATTAGAAGAATTACCAGAGGCTGTTAAAAATGCAGCTTCCCAGGTCTCATCCCAGATCCTCAAAGTCAAAACCTCTAAGACTCTAGAATATCAGAATTTTTATCAAGTGCTTAAAATACCCTTATGATTGATCAGGCAAGTCTGGGAAACCTGAAGCTACCGTTTGCCCTTCTGTGAGGCATCGGTCAGCATGTGCCCATCTCCCTGACATACGCCCCACTCCTAGGGGTTCTAATTCAGGACGTCTCATGTGGGATCCAGAAAAACTATTTTCTTACAAAACAAAAAAAAAAGTCCCCTTGTATGACCAGCCATACACAAAGAGACTCAGGAATGTGAAGCACCAGGTCTGCCTGGTCCCAAAGCTTGTGCAATTTCCCCCACTCATTCCCCACCCTCCTGGGCTTGTAGTCAGTTTCCCCAGGTTCTGTCTCTGCTGA
The DNA here is from genome assembly GCF_009761245.1 of Sapajus apella. Taxonomy (NCBI): domain Eukaryota; kingdom Metazoa; phylum Chordata; class Mammalia; order Primates; family Cebidae; genus Sapajus; species Sapajus apella. The sequence continues at coordinate 1,985,000 of NW_022437069.1, forward strand.
TCCTGGCTCACGTTCTCCTTCCTGTCAAGGTAGCCTAAGACGAGAAACAAATGTGTACCTTTGTGGGTGGGAACACAAGCTGTAGAGCCCACCCTCATGGGGTAGGACTGGTGGCATCTTCACCTGGAAATAGGGCCCCTGCTCAGCAGGCTGCAGTTCTCAGCTGGGCAGGACACAGCTTCAGGAACCTGGGGTGCCAGGCAGGGAAACAGAAAGAGCACCTCAGTGGGAATGCTGGACCAACCTGTAGCCATGGAAGGAAAGTGGGGCTCCCGGAGCTGCTGTCAAAGCTGCTGCTATTGGTACTGTCCTGGTCGCTTTGGGCTCAGGAAACCTGTTGCAGAGAGGGGAGCAGGGCTTATGGGGCGCATGCTGATCCTGCAAAGCAAGAGCCCAGGAAAACCAGGGCACAGAGTCCTTTCTTTTCCAGTTCTAATCCAAGCCCCTTTTTGATCACCAGATGACTCAATCTAATGGCAGATTTTCCAAAGTGTGTTCTGTAAAACATAAATCCCAACAGGGAATTCTTGAAATGAAAGAGTGGATGCGGCTTCTGTTAGGAAATGCTGTAAATCATATTCCAGCTCTTACATATTTACAATGCTCATTAGCATTGAAAAGGCCCTTGAGCAGTCTTGCCATCATATTCTGCAGTAACAATGCTAGAGCCCGGTGCTGTGCCTCATCTTCGTTATACAAATGCCTTAAACCTGTAGGTTTAATGTTCTCGGGAATGGATCTGGAAAACAAAATTATAAACGATCACATCACCTCTTGGCTGAGACCATCAATGAGCCCTGTTTTCTGCCATAGTGGCTCCCAGTTTTGGACATATGTAAGATTACCTGGAGAGCCTTATTTTAAAATATCCATAGCTGAGCTCCATCTCAGACCTATGCCCTCAGATAAGTTGGTGATTAGGGCCCAGCACTTACAGATATAGAAAATATCCCAAGGTGATTTTCATAGACATCTGGTTTAGAACCATTGACATATAAAAGAAATTCTGAACTTTGTCCTTGGCTGTGACCCCACATGCAAAACCCCAGTCTGTCTTTCTTCCTCTGTCCCCCTACTAAACACCATTGCATAAATCTTCCCTGCTTCTTCTTATGTTACTCCTCCATGTGAATTGCTTTCTTCTCTCTCTGTTTATTTTTTTCTGAATAATACTTTTTCTTCCTAGACAGCTTAAGTGCTATCTCCTATGTGAGAAATTCCCTGATGGCCCCAATGTCTGAAGATTGCATCTTTTCTTCATTGTCTTACATTCTCTCTATGTGTCATGTGTTGTTCTGTCTTTTCCCCTTTTAATTACCCAACCAGGTCTCTGAATGAGGACATACTGTATACTGGTTAGGTACCCAGGCTTTAGACTGGCAGTCCTGGCTCTGAGTTGGATCTCAGGTCACAGTAGGACTCTTACCTCTTCTAAATCTCAGTTTCTCCATGTGTAAAACTAATGGAAAAAAAATACACCTTGAAGATTGCTGTAAAGGGTATAATGAAATAACATTTTCTAATGCTTAGTAAGTGCTTGGTAGAAGTTTTACTGGTGATTGCTGTTTTTATAACTTTTAGGATGTAAGTTTCTTAAGGACAGGGATCTTTGTCCATTTTATTCATCAAAAACTCCCCACCTTAAAAGAGTGCCTGGCAGAATGTAACTGCTCAATGGTGAATCAGCGATAAACTCATCTCTCTGAATGCTTTCCATGTCTGTATCCTTGGGTGTTTGAATAGTATCTGAAAGAAGAGAAGCCTTTAAAAATGTGATCCTGTTGATGACATCCAAATTTCTTTGCTTGCCATCTGTAGGGACTATTGTTACCTAGTTGAAGTACCTCCGTTGTTTTTACCTGCCATAAATCCATTCTGTCTTTCACTGCTTTGGTGGGAAACCCACTCACACCCTGGTTTTTGGAGGGAGCTGTGTAGATGGCAGACCATCTAGGTATTGACAAATTCAGTCTTCTCAGCTGGGCCAGATAGGGGCATTTGGTTGATGTCAGATCATTAGAAACACAGTTCTGGAATTCCTTTGAAACTGTTAAGACAGCAGATCTCCCCTTTTTTTCTGGGATTACTGGTTATACTAACACTGTCAGTTTGAAATGCCAGGGACACTAGATACAAACAGCTCTCCTGAGGATGCAGCAACTGAGAAGAAAACCTTGGAAATGGAGAAAGTGACGAAGGGCTGATAACATTGTTTACACGCCTGGTTCCAGCTGTGCCTGAAGCCAACCATCTGAGATTTTCAGTTACGCTGAGCCAATGACTTGCTCACACGTTTCTTTGCCTAAGCAAGTTTGTGGTGAGTTTCACTTGCAAAGTATTCTGTAATACAGTGATCCTCAAAGTGCGGTCCTCAGATCAATTCACCTGAGAACTTCCTTGACCTGTATTTCCTGCTGATCTGTCAGCTCCACATTTACTTTTCTAAGGCCTAGTCCAGGTGACCCCCTGTTGAAATCATCTTAACCCCAAGGCCAGAGGGCTCTGATTTTTGCTATAATGATGCCTCCTGTAATCTACCATACATTGTAACCACGTGCCTCCTGTAATCTACCGTACATTGTAACCACATGCCTCCTGTAATCTACCATACATTGTAACCATGTGCCTCCTGTAATCTACCATACATTGTAACCACGTGCCTCCTGTCTTTTGTCCACAGAGTAAGAGCTCTAGAGGCATGGGTATTGTCTAACGTAGCTTTGATTCCACCACTGCACCACCCAACAGGGCTGAAAAGTTGTCTAGAATTGTTAAGAATCCTGATTTATATTTTCAGGTGACCTCCCTTTCAGAAGTCCATTCAAGAAGGTGGCTTCTTCTTATTAGACCTGTTAGCATCCGAAAGTGTGTTTGCAGAGCTGGTCTCCTTGGGTGGTTTAAGGTTATAAGTTCAAGCCCTTGTTAACAGCTCTTGTAAAGCAGTTGTCCTAACTTCTAACATGGGTCCCTATAATAGACGGCACAGGAGAAACATACTTCGAGACCTTGCTGATTGCTCTTGCCTTGCTGAGTTAGACGTTACGCCTGCATATGACTGAAGGTCGATGGAATGAAACAGTCCCTCAAGGAAGATAATAGACAGTCAATTAATTACTTTCGCCCTTAAATTGCTTTTGAAACAGACTCTTGCTGGGCCGTATGGGAGCGAGAGCTTTCTGCGCTCATCTCTTGGGGGCGGATGAAGAGTCCTGAGGATCACTTTGGGGCCTTGCTTGCGTCATGCTGAGCTAGGAAGCATCTCTCTTTCTAGGACCATAAATCGCCACATCATCTCACTTGGCTGGAGCACCCTTGCTTAGCCCTCACTTTGAATCTAAATCAACAGATGACTTTAATGTTTTGCAAGCAGGTGTCCCGTTAGCCAAGGTAGACAGGAAACTTGTCAGGAGTGTTCCAGAATGGAACAGGGCTCATCCGCACCTGGAAAGGCTGCCCAGTCAGGCCCCCTGGCCAGAGGGGCTTTGCATCTGGGGTTTGCCAGCAGGGGTGTCTCTCTTCTCCACCCCTGATACCGAGAATTGGCTCTGTGTCTCCATCCAATGCAAGGCCCCATGGCTCAGGACTTACCCTGGGTCCAGAAAAGGCGTGGCCTCTGCTGTCCTCACTAGCGTGTTTTAGCGCCGTTGAGCTAAGTGTGAGACGCTTCTTGTTTCTGCAAGCACTCTGGACACCCATCACCTGTGTTCCAGAAAAATATACAAAGCAGTTTAGAAGCAAAATTGCAGTCCTTGGGAGAGAAGCTGTCATTACCCAATCAGTGAAAAAGGAAGGAGCCATCCCGAGGTTCAAAGGCAGAGCGCTTAGCATCAGCTTGAGGGCCAACCCAAAAGGTTGCAGCTTCTTATTAAGAAGGACCAGCTGCTCTTGGGATACAAAAAAATTTGCTTTCATTTCAGTCTGGCTGCAAACACCCCACCAACAATGTCTTTGCTGCTTTTCTCAGCCATTGATTTTTACTCACTTGGAGCCCATTAGGTATGTTCTTTTCTTTTCTTCTTGGAAAAAATAAGGGCAGGGACTATTCAGAAGCTCTGAAATGACGGGCCATGCAGGGAAGTTGGAAGAACGTGGAGGTGACTGAAATTGTATTTACGTGACAAATCTCAAGGCAGGTGTGTGGGGCAGGGCTCTCTTCCAGGCTTCTTATGAACTGGGGGCCTTCCCTGCTCCTGGTCTATGACAGAGCTTCTCTCACACCCACACCCCGAAGAGGGAGTTTGAGCTCCTGGAGACATCGAAGGTAATGGGGAAGTGAAGTCTTCACAGCCTGTTGCTCTCTCTGCCTCTTTTCTAAAAAAAAAGAAATCAGGCAACAAGAAACAGATCCACTGCAACCTCCCACCTCCTGCTCCATGGTACGTGCTCTTTTCTAGGCCTTTCAGGTTGCGGTGGGCTAAGGACCCGAAAGGGCGGTCCACCTGAAGAAAGGAAGGTGCTCATCGCCTCTTCATAATTATCTAGTGCGTTAGGCTATCCTTTTTTTTTTTTTTTGAGACAGAGTCTTGCCCTGTCACCAGGCGCCAGGCTGGAGTGCAGTGGTGCAATCTTGGCTCACTGCAACCTCCGCCTCCCGGGTTCAAGCAAGTCTCCTGCCTCAGCCTCCTAAGTAGCTGGGACTACAGGCATGCAGCACCATGCTCAGCTAATTTTTGCATTTTTTTTTAGTAGAGATGGGGTTTTACCATGTTGGCCAGGATGGTCTCGATCTCTTGACCTTGTGATCCGCCCGCCTCAGCCTCCCAAAGTGCTGGGATTACAGGTGTGAGCCACCACACCCAGCTGCATTGGGCTATTCTTTAGTGGCTTCCCATGCACCCTTGGCTGCTGTGTGCATGTGTGTATATGTATGTTTACACGTGTGTGTATGTATGTGTACACATGTGTATGTGTGTGAGGTGAGGAGTCAAAAGAGCTTCTGAATGAGGAGCACTCAGCCCCTAGGTCATGGATCTGACTCCTGTCTTTTCTATCCCCTCACTCCACCCCAAACTTACAGTAGCACATCTTTTTGGGATGGAGAGATTGCCAATCACCTCTATTAACTGCGTAAGCTTCCTGCCCCTTGCTTTCTCTCTCCTACAGATAGGGGTGGACTAGGGGGAGATTTGTACATGCCACCAGAACTGTGAACAGTCATTTTTTTTAAGTTCACAGAAGTGGTAGCTCTCAGGTACCACTGTAGAACTGCCATCGGAGGTGGGAGTGGAAGAAGCCGGAGCTTCAGCTTCTGAAATCCCTCTGATCGTACTGCTCCTAGGTTGACACCGTTCTTGACTCTTTTTCCAAGAGTGGAGTCCTTCCTTTTAGGAGAGTGTGGGCACAAGTTTGTCATGTGCTTTCTGCTTCTTAGCAGTGGTAATGAACTTGGCAGAATCCCTAAGTCTTTCGCCATCAGCTTGGGCCAGCTTCACCTAGTGTAGCTTCAAGGTCCTTTCTGGGGCTCTGGGCATTTCAATCCCCACATTTTAGTTTGACTGAACTGGGACCCTCAGGCTGACAGTGTTCCCTTTACCCCAGCCTACTTATGGCCTACTGATGGACAAGGAGGTAATTGGGAACAAAGTGGGAAGATTTTTTTTTTTTTTTGAGATGGAGTCTCTCTCTCTTGCCCAGGCTGGAGTGCAGTGGTGATCAGCTCGTTGTAACCCCTGCTTCCTGGGTTCAAGCAATTTTCCTGCTTCAGTTCCCTGATTAGCTGGGATTATAGGCACATGCCATGACATCCAGCTAATTTTTCTATTTTTAGTGTAGTTGGGGTTTCACCATGTTGGCCAGGCTGATCTCGAACTCCTGACCTCAAGTGATCTACGAGCCTCAGCCTCCCAAAGTGTATTTTGATTGAGAGGTAAGGGTCAAGAAGATGGGGAAGAGAGATTGGAATTGAGGGATTGTCTTTCCTATCTGCCCCTTGGGCTTGATTCGGACAGCCGTGTTGAAGGCATGTAAGTCAAACTTGATAGACTCGGTCTGGAGGAGCCGTGCAAGGATCTGGGCCTCAGTAGATGCTGTAGAGCTGACGGTCTTCCGAATGGCTGGGTTGGTTTGGGCTGAGGCTGCAATTTCTCTGCAGGGACTTGAAAGTCAGGGCAGTCCTGACTCTTTGAGGATTCTTAATTTGGGGAAAACAGGGACATTGGGGTTCTCCTTGGCAGAGAGGCTGGTCCACATGTACCTTTTAGGCAGTGGAAATTGACAAGTGGGAGATAAAGAGGGAGAAGAACAGAAAAGTAGGTCTGCAGTTGATCAGGCATGGTGGCTCACGCCTGTAATCCAGGCACTTTGGAGGCCAAGGTGGGCGGATCACCTGAAGTCGGGAGTTCAAGACCAGTCTGACCAACATGGTGAAACCCCGTCTTAAAAAAAAATGAAAAGAAAAGAAAGTAGGTCTGCAGTCATAATAGTTACAGATGCCTTTGTGGACATGTTTGGAATATTCTGGGGACAGAAGATACTGTGATGGGAGGCCAGTCCCTGTTTGGACAGCAAGATGAGGACTTGGAACCACTGGAGTTTGAGCACTAATGCAAATGTATCTCCCACAGTGAAGTGATAAGCTGGCCAGAGACTGGACCTCCCTGACATATGGAATGACCAAAACCAGCAAAGCTGGAGTGGTCAGGGAGGAAGCACAGGTGACGTTTGTGGGTGGCTTTACCCGTAGGAGTGGCTGCCACAGCTGCGGTGCTGCTGTCTACCCTGCATGGGCAGCTTTCACGGGCAACCAGGAGGGTTCAGGGCCAAGGGACTGGGCCTGGGACAGTTCTTCCTGAAGGAGGTCACTGCAGAATGTGTGTTAGCATGTGTGTGTATGTGTGTTTGTGCATGCACGCCGGCAGGATTATTCTTTTTTAAGTGTTGCAAATTTTCATAATTTCATTCTTAGGTGTCGCAAACCTCAGACAGGATATGTAAAACGCTTTTCACAGAAAAACACACTCTTTTTTTGTTTTTGAGATGGCATCTCGCTCTGTCGCCCAGGCTAGAGTGCAGTGGCGCGATCCTGGCTTACTCTAACCTCTGCCTCCCGGACTCAAGTGATTCCTTCTCTTGCCTCAGCCTCCGAGTAGCTGGAATTAGGGGTACTGGCCAGCACAGCCGGCTAAGTTTTGTATTTTTGGTAGAGATGGGGTTTTACCATGTTGACCAGGCTGGTCTTGAACTCCTGACCTCTGATGATCTGCCTGCCTCAGGCTCCCAAAGTGCTGGGATTACAGGCGTGAGCCACCATGCCCGGCCAGAAAAACACACTTCTGTTGTGCTCCAGTCTGGTTTGCTTACATTTTGCACGTTCTTCTTGAATGACTCTGTTAAGTGGCTGCTCTTCCATCCCAGCCTCAACTCCCTTTTTTGAAACATCCCTTTTCTTCCCCCTCTTATTTCTCCTTTTCCTCGCTCTTCTGCACATCCCCATCTTCCTTCCTCCCAGGCACACCAAAACTGTTTTGTTTGGGTTTGGCTTGTTGTCACAACTGGCTTTCAGGGCACATAAGGAGAGTGGGTTATGGTTATGTAGAACTGCTGTCAACAAGGGTGGGGCAGCTGCCCATGTCATAGTCTTTTGCTTTTCTCTTAGAAAGCCCGGGTACTTAGGGCCTGGCCGCTCACGGCCGTGGCCGTATTCCATGACCCTGTTCCATACCACAGCTGATTGCTCTGATGGGGCCAATCAGATCCTCTCTACCTGGGGACCATGAAACTTGGAACAGAGAATCAGAGTGGAGCTGAGCCATCCCAGTGACAGCACTGGAGAAGGAAGGTTCACTGTCAATTCCTGTGCTGTAGCAGCTGCTGCAGCTGAGGGCTCATGTGCTGGACTGGCAGAGGGGAAAGCACTCCCGCTACGCTCCACTAAACAGTGGAGATGCTGTGTTAGAGTGAACCACGCTTCACTAACAGACAAGACCGGAAGTTATTCTTGCTTACCTGGTACGTGATGGTTGGGTGGCTCTGTAGAGCTGATCTCCTCTGAGCAGTGACTCAGGTTTTGAGGGCTTCCATTGGGTGGACATGCCAGCTGGAATGAGTGTTCAAAATTGCTTCAGCAGGGCAAGAGAGGTGGAGGAAATGCATCAGCTGTTCACCGCAGTGGCTCAGAAGGGTCACACTAGTGTCACACTCCAGTGTCACATGTCACTAGAATTCCTGTTTCATTTGCCACACAGGTCGTGAACCACCCTTCCCCAGGGAACCACAGAGGAATACATGACTATTCAGTGAGCGTTACTTCTGTCTGCCTCATATGATATTTTGGAAGATGAGGAAAAAGGAAAAAGAAGCTGTTCTCTAAAATGCCAAAATTTTCATGTGATGAGAGTGCTTCTTGGCATAAATATTTTAAGGCCAACAGAATCTTTAGCAGGAGGCAAGATAGAAGGTTAAAGATATTATACTGAATGAATTCAAATATGCCGGAGCAAAGGTGACCACTGGAACTTCTACTTTATCCTTCTGATCACCCAAAAGACAGGTCAACTCAATCCCTGCAGCCTCCAAATCCGTAGAGCTGAGATTGGAGCACTGTGGTGAAATGGGGTACAGGCTATTTTTTAAGTAAATTTCCTGTCTGCTTTTGTAGCCCCAGGAGGTTATGTCTTGAAACACCAGGTAGCTGTCAGAGCTTCAAGTGAGAGAGGAGGCAGGAACTGTAGGATGGCAGGGTGAGGTGTGCAGGGACAGCATTGGAGCGAGAAGCAGCTTGGAGAGACTGGGGATGGATGGATGGGGGAACTGCTGTGACCCTGCTGTGGCCCTGCTGGGGCCAGGGAATACATGGGAACACTAGGAGGAGATTTCCTAACTGGTGACTAAGAAAGGAAAGAAATTGTGGAGGAGGTTTAGAGAATCACAGATTCTTCAGCTCCTGTGGCCTAAGCCCTATCCCGCTAGCCCCTTGAATATGCTTAGAATTGCATGACATCAATTTTAAAACCAGTGTTATCTCTCTAAACCCCATGGCCCAGTGCCCCGGAATTCAGAGGAGACGGCTGTGTTTCCTTTCCTGAAGGTTTCCTTTACACATGGCCTTAAAGTATTGTGGCTTTTGCTGTAGAAGATGTGAAGGCAGAAAAGTATTAAGTTTGTGCAAAAGTCATTGTGGTTTTGGACCATGAATTTTAAATCATTATACCTGGGCTCAAACACGTATTTATTAATCAAAATAGAAATCATTATAATCAACACATTTTTGCTAATGAGAAATACGTTTATTCCCGTAGTGTAAAATCCGTACTTGGAGATTTGACAAACTCTTGGAAAGCATTTTTGCATCCTGCAAGTTGTGTTAGAGTTTTCCCTGAAAAAGTTGTTAAGATGCTTGAAGAAATGGTAGTTGGTTGGCGAGACGTCAGGTGATGTGGTGGATGAGGCAGAACTCTGTAGCCTAATTCATTCAACTTTTGAGGAGTTGGTTGTGTGATGTGTGGTCAGACGTTGTCATGGAGAAGAATTGGGCCCTTTCTGCTGACCAATGCCAGCTTCAGGCGTTGCGGTTTTCAGTGCATCTCATCAATTTGCTATTTGCTGAGCATACTTCTCAGATGTAATGCTTTCATGGGGATTCAGAAGCTATAGTGCATCAGACCAGCAGCAGACCACTAGACAGTGACTGTGACCATTTTTGGTGCAAGTTTGGCTTTGGGAAGTGCTTGGGAGCTTCTCGGCTGAACCGCCGAGCTGGGTGTCACCAGTTGTTGTGTAAAATCCACTTTTCATGGCACACTGCAATCTGATCGAGAAGTGGTTCATTGTTGTTGAGCAGAGTAAGAGAAGACACTTCAAAATGACATTTAAAAAAAATTTTCGCTCAGCTCATGAGGCAACCACTTATGGAGATTTTGGCCTCTCCAATTTGCTTCAAATGCTGAACGACTTTAGGATGGTCGATGTTGGGTTCTTCGGCAACTTCTCGTATAATTGTAAGAGGATCAGCTTTGATGATGGCTCTCAATTGGTCATTGTCAACTTCTGATGGCCAGCCACTAGTTCATCATCAAGGCTCTTGTCTCCTTTGCAAATCTTTTTGAACTACCAATGCACTGTATGTTCCTTAGCAGTTCCTGGACCAAATGCATTGTTGATGTTGTGAGTTATCTCTGCTGCTTTAAGACCCATTTTCAGATGGAATAAGAAAATCACTCAAATTTGCTTTGGTGTAATGTAATTTCCATAGTCTAAAATAAACATAAAATAAATAGCAAATAATGCCATTAGCCAGAAAATATAAAGCAAGAAATGCCCATTAAAATGATATATAACATAACCACATTTGTTTAAGAATGTATTCCGATATCAAATGGCAAATCCCAACAATGCAAAAACCACAATTACTTCTGCGTTCACCTAATACTAAAGAACATTTCTCTTTAATTCCAGTTTAAGTGAAAAATGGGAGAAAGATTTACCTCAGCAGCTAATTTTATTTCTAAAAATTTTTAAGGATACTTTTAAAAATTCAAATGAAGAATCTCCCCCGTTTATCTAGTTTGTTTGTTTTAATCTCTGTCTCTTAAAGGGAAGTGGAATTCTGTCTTACAGTGGCTGTTCATTTCTCTGGCTGAGGAGGAGGACTGTGATCTTCCTCTTGTGCTTGGATGTGACATGGCAGTTTAAAGGACATTGTCCCCATTCCCGTCTCCCTCTACTCCATGCTGCCTCCTCAGGCCTGCTTTTTGTTGTTGTTGTTTTGAAAAAAAAAAAAAAAATTAGCAAACGGACACAAGAACAGAAAACCAAACACCGTATGTTCTCACTCATAAGTGGGTGTTGAACAATGAAAACACACGGACACAGGGAGGGGAACATCGCACACTGGGGCCTGGGGTTGGGGGGCTGGGGAGGAATAGCAGGGGGTGGCAGTATTAGGGAGAGATAGCATTAGGAGAAATACCTAATGTAGATGACGGGGCGATGGATGCAGCAAACTACCACCATGGCACATGTATACCCATGTAACAAACCTGCACGATCTCCGCATGTACCCCAGAACTGAAAGTATAATAATAATTTTTAAAAAAAGACTTTTCCAAAAAAAAATTCACAGTTTGAAGCAGACACTTGCTTTTGGCCTTCCACTGGCAGTGGGTTTAGTGGGCAACAGGGCATAGTGGAAAGAATGTAGGCACCAGTGACACGGACCTAAGTTTGAGCCTGGCTCTGCCCACTGTAGGCTTAGGGGTAACTGACATCATTCCCTTATGGTTTTGTTTTCTCTCTCATCTGCTTCAGGGACTGTGATGCAAATGCAAAATATTTAGGATTATTTGGATTGCATAGCAGGAGTGCAAAAAATAGAAGATCATTCCACCTTTGTGAAGAGGTGCATATGGGGTTAACAGAGCCTCTGGAAATTGCTGACTTTCTCATGTTTCCAGAAGAGTGGTGTTGGATCTCATCTGGGTCACAGAATCTGAAGAATGCCCTGGTACCTTTCCACGGAAAAAGGAAATATGCAGGGGACACAACCGTTTGCATACACTTTATCATATTGCCTGCTCTGCCTCAGGACTTCTCAACCAGCTTGACTATGAATATCCTTTTTAAAAAAGTTTTTTTTTTTTACTTTAAGTTCCCGGATATACGTGCAGAATGTGTAGGTTTGTTACATAGGTATATGCGTTCCATGATGGTTTGCTGCACCTGTCAACCCATTCTCCCTCCCCTTTTCCCCCCACCTTCTGATTGGCCATGGTGCATGTTGTTCTCCTCCCTGTGTCCATGTGTTCTCGTTGATCTATTCCTACTTATGATTGAAAACATGCAGTGTTTTGCTTTCTATTCCTGTGTAAGTTTAAAAATTCAAATGAAGAATCTCTCCCATTTATCTAGTTTGTTTGTTTTAATCTCTGTCTCTTAAAGGGAAGTGGAATTCTGTCTCACAGTGGCTGTTCATTTCTCTGGCTGAGGAGGAGGACTGTGATGTCATGGACTGCTTCCAGATTCATCCGTGTCCCTGCAAAGGACATGATCTCATTTCTGTTTATGACTGCATAGAATTCCATGGTGTACATGTACCGTATTTTCTTTATCCAGCCTATCATTGATGGGCATTTGGGTTGCAGTGATAACCTAAACCTTCACCCTTTAGAAACAACATGAGCTTTGTCTTTTTAGGAAGATCATATAACATTAGAGATGATAGATTGAGGAAGGAAGTACAGGGGAGAAAGGAGACCAGTTAAGTGACTTTTTAGAATTTGTTAGACAAAGGAGCATAAAAATGAGGGGTGGACTACAGGATGGGAAAGGAAGGTATATAGGTTATCTGTAGCAATTAGTCACTTTACATTTAGTATCTCAGGTTCTGTGGGTCAGGAATGTGGGCATGGCTCAGCTGGTCCTCTGATTCAGGGTTTCTCGCCAGCTGTAGTTAAGGGGATGACCAGAGCTCCTGCTATCTGGACGTACAACTGGGTCAGGATCCTTTTTCGAAGACTCTCAGGGGTTGTTGGCAGGACTCAGTTCCTTGCTGGCTGGCTGTTGGCTGGAGTCACTCTCAGCTGTGGCTCTCTCTATCAGAACAAACAGAGCCAGAAAGAGAATGGGAGCAAGATGGACGTCTTGAAATTTTGCAGCTTGATAACAGAAGTGGCATCCCATGGTGTTTGTCATAGTCTATCGCTTGAAGTCTCGAGGTCCAGCCCCTGCTCAGGACCTTACACAAGGGGACTGCACTAGGGTGCAGACAGCAGGAGGGGGGCCATTGGGAGCCACGTCAGAAGCTGCCCACTACAGGTACATCTGGAAGACGTGGGAAAACCTGAACTGACAGGAACAAGACTGAGGATTTGGGGGATAAAGAAGGAGTAAACATTGCCTACAGAACTTTAGTTTGGGCAAGGATGACTGCTGATGCCATTATTGGAAATGAGCATGGCAGAGTGAGGAGATAGGGGAAGTAGGTTAAGCCTTGAAACATTAAGTGTCAAACTGAGGGTGAGTCATTCTGGGCCCCTGGCTACTCAGAAGCTCAGTAGAAAGGCACTGTGGACTTCCAACTGGGCACCCGTCGTCACCCTGCTCTGTTCTCCTGTGCTCCTCTCTGTGCCTCTGAGCTTACACTGACTGAAGGAAATCAGAGTGAGGTTCCCAGCAAGCAGAGGTGATTAAAGTGGGTTTAACATTCCAGTCATTTCCATGGAAATTACTAGGCTCTGACTTTTGTGCCAGGTCCCTGCATCTGCTGGGAGAGCTGAGGAATCAAAGAGGCCAACAAAGCCCAAACTTGCACGAGGCTTTAAGGAGACCATGAAAAAGACACGGGGCTATATACAAAGGCAAGCCTGCCCGGCTCCGCTCTTTTTGAGAAACCTGGCAAGTGGCTTATTTAACATTATTTTTTTCCGTGTGTGTAAATTTCCTAAAAGGTTGACCTCAATGAGTTCTTACCAAGATCTGATAGCCCAGGACAATGGAATAATCCATTTTAATAGGATTACAGGCTGCGCTTAAGGGAGGCTGGTAGCTTTTAGGCTCCGCATTATAATATGTGCTTAAAGAAAGCACAGGAGAGAGGAGACAGAGGACACGTTTCCCGTGTTGTTTTGCAGTGCCTCAACTGCCCATATCTCTAGCTCACAGTATCTGTGGCTGCTCAAGCCGAGGACATCGGGGATCCCCTTCCGGCATTGTCTCCAACTAGTTCTGAGTCTTTTCGCCTCTGTGGACTTAAGTGAAAGGGTACATTGAACTAAACAGTCCCTCAAGGACAGTACAGTAAGGGCCTGATTTCTTCAGGTCATCCTTCCCCCAGGGTCTCCTCCTGTCTCCATTATTTTAGGTTACTCATTGCATGAGTCAGCAGGGAAGAGACTACAGACTTGACCCAGGGAGTCTCCAAGAGGGATTCTACATGCAGGAGCCTGGGCTGTTCCTGGGTCATGCATGTTCACGATGCAGAGTCTCTGTGATGTTCACTGTGGAAAGTGCTGCCATGTGGGAAAAGGGGGTGTATAAAGCATGTCCCTAGTGCAAAGCACCCCTCCGAGTAGCAGGCCTTCCCTCCTTGACTTACGTTTGGAGAGGGAATGCTGGCTGACATGCAGGAGGACCTGATCTGAATGTTAAATGGAATTCCTTCTACAACGACATGTTCTGTGAATGGCAAGGCCAATCAAGAAAAAAAAATTAAATTCCATCCTCACGAAGGCAGGTGAGACCCATGTCAGATCAGTAGCAAACTGTTAATTAAGAATATATTCTACAAAAGGGCCCACACTCAGTGCGTCAGAATGCCTTAAGTCAGTGCTTTAAAGGTAATAAAGCTAATTTGAAAATGTATTCATTGAGTCATAATGAGTGAATGAAAACAATATTTTGTCAAAGTTTCATTCAATTAAAGAAACACAAAGAGGCTATCTTATTGATCACCAATTTGAATGTTGTGTATATCAACTTGGTTTAAAAAAACAAACTTATTTTTTAGCCTCAATCAAGCTGCTTGTGTGTCTAGCAAGAGCCAATCTGCTCATTTGAAGATATGATGTTTTTTTCTGCAAATGGACCTCATATATATATATATATTTTTTTTTTTCTTATTTATTATTACCTGGTTCACACTTTGGATTTCTCTTGCCTTGTCTTGAGAGTGGATCACACTCTGCTTTGCCCACCATGGCCCAAGATCAAAGGTGTGCATTTCTTAAGATAAATGAGTGAGGTTATAATTGGAATCTGAACCCAGGGGATGGCCAAGTAGGAGGAGCAAAGTCAGCTAATTCATCAACGCTCTTTGATTAAGCACTTGTTTTGTGCACAGCACCATGGGGACATAGAAGGAGCGTGAACCAGAGTGCCTGCCTCCAATTGTCTCACTCTGCCACCTAGGCTGGAGTGCAGTGCTGTGATCTCAGTTCCCTACAACCTCTGCCTCCCAGGTTCTAGGAATTCTTCCTGTCTCAGCCTCCCGAGTAGCTTTTGAGAAAGATAATGTCAATGAATACAAGGATAACCTCAGAAGGCAGGGATCATGCCGATCTTGTTTGTGATTTATATGTCCATGGCTTGATTAATGCATAATGTCAAAAAAAAAAGTTGTTATTTGAATGTGAAAAATAATGAGGACAAGTAGTATTCAGGAAAAAGAGAAGGTTTGGGATCACAGAGCATGCAGAGAAAGGGCAGACGCCAAGAGCACAGCTGCCCCTGGGTCTGCTGTCTTGTTGTCTTCGTCCCTGCTTTTCTCTGCCTACCAAATCCATCCAGTACTTTAAAGCTCCTTTAACTTTTTCTCTAAGTTATCTTCCTCGGTCTCGAAGTCAAAAGAGATCTCCCACTCCTTGGCTGCAATAATATTTTAGTTTTAGTTAGTAATGAGGCATTTATAAGACATCATATATTTCAATGGAGGCAAGTTGGAGGAAATGAGCTAGACTTTTCTGGAAAATATCTAATTTAATTTTTAAGATAATCCCAGGAGAAAAGTACTATCATTATCTTCTTTTTACAGAAGTGGATCCAGGCACAGGCAGGTTAAGAAACTCACCAAAGCAACCAGAGCTGCTAAGAGGTGGTCCAGAGGGATACTCAGGCCTGTTGGGCTCCATCCCCTCTCACGTTCACCAAGTCACGCTGTTTCCTTTCTTCCTCTCTTCTGTCCTCCCATCCCAGATCCTTCCTCTGAATGCACTTGGCTGACTCACATCTTACATCACTTGAAGGTTTTACACTTGCGGAGGGCAGGGGGCTGGTGTGTCTTGTTATTGCACAAGATACCCTAGCTTGTCTCTTGTACAGAGACAACCACATTTCCACTGTCTGCGCCTTCGCCCTGATGGAATGCCTTCCCTGCTTCTATAATCCAAATGAGGCCCACAATGGCCTCCCCTTTTTGCCGAACTCCCTGGTGTCAGCTGGGAAGCCAGTTGAATAGGGGACAGCCAGGACTTGAGACTGGGGCTTGTGTATGATGAACCATACTCCATATAATGCTGAAAGCTGTTATGGTGAGGCTAGCGTTCTATGCATCTTAGAATTCCAAATTCAAACCCAACACATATTTAGTAAACATCATAAGCAGAGATTTAGTCCTCCAAGATTGAAAGAGAAGGAGAGGACAAGGAAAATGAAAGAGAAAATACTGTTATTTCCTGGAAGGCGGGAATGTGACAAACATGACTTAGAAATAAGGCCGGATCAGAAGGCCCTTCAAGGGCAATTCAGTGCCCAGGTCTGTGTTCCCTGGGCTCCCTGTTGGTGGGAAAACTGATACGGGTTTGCTGTGATTCCCACACCCAGTCCTCCTGGCCTGCCTCATATCCCGGATGTGTAATTATGCACAGGCTCTCCACATTTGAAAGGTGGCCTGTCTGTGGTCACAGGTTAGATGACATCATCTGGCACCAGTGGAGTTAAAATGCCAAGTCTTGACACCCCTGGGGATGTGCTCAGGCAATGCAGCTCTACCTACAGAATGCGACTTGCTCCTTTAAGGACAAGAAGACGTGACCCAGTAATTCTGATCTGGGTGGAAACCACATTCACTGATGCTGTCCTACGCAGACTCAGTGGGCCTCCAGCATGACCGGCTAGTTCCTCTGATGTCTGCTCAGCTCATTTTCACTTTTGCTTTAATTTTTACCTTTGTCACTTGGGTTTCTGTTTGATTTCTCAAACCAATCTCTCTTTACCCCGCAGTTGACTTGGTCCCCTGATGACAAGAGCCCTTCTGTGATCCTCTGGCCCTATTTTCTTGTGGCACTTCAGGTCCTGATCCCAGATGATGACCTCAGCCTCAGACTTTGTATTTTGGGAAGGAGTATCCTTGACCAAAGCCAGTCGTCCTGTCCCAGTCCAGTTGTAACCCCTTTATTTAGAGCATTTTTCTTTTCTTTCCTTAAATTTATTTATTTAACTTTAGGTGCATACTATAACTGGCATTTTTCCCCGTGTTATCCCTCCCCACCACCTCCCTCCATGTTTTTCTAATTAGTCACTCCTGGGTGCCTACATACCTTTGTGAGCCAGGTCATACCCCCTGCCAGCCCTGTCCAAAGCCAAGTTCACCCTTGAACTTTTTTGCTTGGGTCATCAAGAAATGGACCTTCTGTGTATTTCAAATATCTAAGACAAGTTTGCAGAGATGCCTCTGGGCTCCTTTTGAGTGATGATTTATGCATGGTGAGTAGAAAACCATACTGTTTTATTCCTTTTAAAACTTAGTATTGATCTGGGGAAGAGCCGTACATCTATATCTGTACCTGTCCTTTCTCTGTACCTGTGTCTCCTTCTGTATCTAAATCTGTATATCTACATCTATATTTGAATATATAGAGATACAATCATGTGAATTTAGAGTCCAGTAGAGCTTTGTCCGTTATTTATGTTTGACCTAGTAGATTTTGACAATTATTTACAATGCAAAGATGTCAAGTTGCATCATGGCCTTCAAGAAATATGTAAATATAGGCCAATCCCTTCAAGTGAAATAAAAATATACGGTGTTTGTCTTTGTGCTAAGGAGATGTACATATTCAAATCTTGTCAGAATAATACCCACTGGGAAAATGAGACTCTCAAGAAATGACCTAGAGTGAGTCCCTCAAACTCTCAGAGCCTCAGTTTCCTCATCAGAACAAAAGGAAGGACTTAGACCAGTTGATCTTTGAGGGTAGGCCAACTCCTAGGTTACAGAAGTTTTTGATATTTGACTGTCATTGAATGTTTTTTACTCAAAATCTGGTCTTACAGAATCTTTTTATAAAATTACAATTGCATGCAGAAGAACAGAATGCTCCTGGGTCTGGGTTGTATCTCAGTCAAGGTATAGTTAGGAAACCCACGCTGGGTAGCTCAGCAGGGATGGTTTAATACAAGGAACCCATTGCAAAATGTTGGAAGCAAAGTGAAGCCAAACGGGACAGATGAGAAACTCAGAGACTAGCAGTAGCCAAAAGCCAGTATCATCCTTGGGTTGTAGAGATAAAGGAGGAGATCGTTTTGTCAAAACACGAAATCCAAAATCCAGGGCTCCTAGGGGGAGATGGGACAAGGGAGGGAGGGGCATGCTAACGACATGGGAACCACCGCTCCTTCCAGTCGTGTTGCTCGCGGCAGAGAGAGAGCGAGCATGGGACAGAAATAGCTTGCCTTGCTTTTACCCCTCTTTCTCCAAATAATATCAGAAACTGAAGGCAGCCAGAGGGCGAGGGTGTCTGGGATCCGCTGTTCGCTGCAGTCACCGCCTGCAATACAAGCAGCTGAGGGAACAGCAGGGAAGGAGTGAGGGCAAGCAAGCAGCTGGCTGGCCCACGCAGGCTGGGAAATACTCTCTCAAGCCTTTAGAAGCCCCATCCTAGCACGGCTTTCCTAGCAAGGGGGCTCAGAGGTGGAAAGATGTCTCTTAGACCTTTTCACCCTCTATCACCTAACGTTTGGATAGATGTGGTAAGCAGCTTCCAGGTTCTCAGTTGCGACAAATCTGGTTATAGGACCAAACAAACAAATCTGGAAGGGTAAGACTTCCAGTTAATAACCATAGTTCCCGAACACCTGCTCTGTGCCAAGTCGTTTATATGCGATAGCCCCTTCTATCCTCTGGCTACCCTCCTTGGAAGATACAAATACCTGTATGTTGAAGATGGAGAAAATAAGGTAAATAAGATGGAGCAATGTGCCCAAGGGCCACAGCTGGATGTGTAGGGGCTGGATGGCACTCAACTCAGGGAGTTTTGACTTTAAAGCTCTTTCTCAAATAGAGGCAAGGCCAAGTCAGTTAGAACTCACCATTCTATAAGGAATGGCCTTTTGATTTCTGGAAGCAACTGCTTTGAAATGCCAGGAAGCAGTAGCAACAGCAAACACTCGGGGAGGGAGTAACCACCGGGCCTCAAACCTTCCGAGAAGCGTCGCCTTGGCCTGGAGAGGAGCACCCCTCCCTGCCAGCCCCTCCCATTCAGGGGGCTTCCGGCTGCTGCTTCTTCCTGGCAGCTTGTCGGGGATCATGCGCTTCTTGGCCCCTGTAACCAGATTTCTTTATTTACAGAATCACACTTGGCTGGTAAATGTGCTTGGGGAAAATAGAATAATACAGACGCTATTTGGAAGAAATTGCTGAGTCAGGCCATTAGAGCCAAGAGTAAAAATGAGCTGGGGAGATAAGTGGATTGTTTTCCACCCTCTGAAGAGAAGGAAGGCTGGTGGCAATGACAGTGAAAAGCTGGCACGCAAGCGGCAGAAGGGGAAGGTAGGGAAAGACGGGATGCGAATGGAAAAACGCTGAGGGATACAGAACAAGCAGATGAGTTCCAGCAGCTGATGGTCTGGGGAATAAACGCAAGAGGCAAGAGGGCAGCTGTCTGGAATGCAGAGAACCCAGGGCACATGGCCCATGTGCCCTTCACACTGAAAGAAAACGTTGTCGGGATGAGGACTTAGGGGTCATATACTAGTGTGGACATGGAGCAAGCATCCAGGAATATTCAGGGGGTGCGTAGGAAGTAACCAGGAAATCGAACAGGATTCAGCACTTAGTGCTATGGTTTGAATGTATCCTTCAAAGTTCATGTATTGGAACCTTAACCCCAAATGCCACAGCATTGGAACATGGGGCCTAAGAAGAGGTGATTAGCTCCAGAGAGCTCCGCCCTCACGTATGGATTAATGTTCTTATCTCAGCAGTGGCTTAGTCATTGGGAGAATGGGCTTGTTGTGAAAATGACTTTGGCCACATCTCTCTCTTGTTCTCTTTCTCACCCTCTCTTGCCCTTCCGTTCTCCACCATGGGTTGACACAGTGTGAAGGCTCTTGCCAAATGTGGACATCTTAATACTGGGCTTCCCAGGCTCCAGAACTGAAAGAAACACTTTCTCTTTCGTTCTCTCTTTCTTTCTTTGTTGCTTTCTTTCTTTGTTTCTGTCTTTTTTTGTTTCTTTCTTTCTTTGTTTCTTTTCTTTTCTTTCCTTCCTTTCTTCCTTCTTCCCTCCTTCCCTCCCTCCTTCCTTCCTTTCTTCCTTCTTTCCTCCCTCCCTCCATGTCTCCCTCCTTCCCTCCCTCCCTCCCTTCTTTCCTTCCTTCCATCCTTCCTTCTTTCCTTTCTCCTTTCCTTCATCTTTTAAGACAGGGTCTCACTCTGTTGCCCAGGCTGGAGTAAAATGGTGTGATCGCAGCCCACTGCAGCCTTGACCTCCCAGGCTCATGTCATCCTCCTGACTCAGCATTCCAGGTAGCTGGGATTGTAGGTGCACATCATTACACCTGGCTATTTTTGTATTTCTTTTAATAGAGACAGGGTTTTGCCATGTTGCCCAGTCTGGTCTTGAACTTCTGAGCTCAAGTGATCCACCCACCTTGGCGTCCTAAACTGCTGGGATTACAGCTATGAACCACCACACCAATCCAATTCAATTTATTTTCTTTATAAATTACTCTGTCGGTAGTATTCTCATATAGCAACACAAAATGAATGAAGACAAGTAGGATCCCCATTAGCAGGTCACCCATCTTCCTGAGCCTCAGATTCTTTTTTTAATTGATTAAAGGTGTTAATAATATTTCTTATTGCATATGGCAGAGGTGAAGATCAAGTGAGGTAACTGATATGATAGTGCTTTGCTCATTGGTAAAAACTATGCAAGGATTATTTCTGGTATGTCTATCACATGCCCTAAAATTGCTTCTTTTAAAGGTGCAGGGTGGGAGGTGGTGACGTACTGTCCCATTCTAGTCAGAGTGGATAGAACTTGGAGAGTCCTCTGACTTTCAAGCTCTTTCTCAAATAGAGGCAAGGACGAGTCAGGCAGGGCTCCCATTCTATAAGGAATGGCATTTTGATTTCTGGTAGCAACAGCTTTGAAACTGTTGCTTTCCCCTCTTTCACAAGAGTTGTGGCCAAGTGAGAGGATGTGTGAAGGGCTGCCCCCCATGCAGCGGAAGGACTAGGGGCAACTGGGGGCAAAGGGACAAAAGGCATGAACGACCTCGTGTGTTAGACATGGGTCAGCGTGGAGAGATTGACAGGTTGAAGCCACCTGTGAAGCTGCACGGGGCAATATTAGGACCGATGTTCAGATATTTCAGAAAGACATATTTCAGGCATGTTTCAGCATCAAAGGAAGACTTATTGATAATCTGAGTTATCCAAACATTAGATGGGCTACTTTGTAAAGTAGTGAGTTCCCTGCCATCAGAGGTGTTCAAACTGAGGCTGGGTATTTTAGAAGAGATGCCTGTCTATAGTACTGGGTTGTACCGGATGGTCTGGGAGACCTCTCATAACCCAAACTTACAGTGACTGTTTTTTTCAACTGTACTCAAATGTGACTCATTTCTCAGTAAGGATACACCTTGATGGTGAGAAATGATCCAGGCAAGGAGGGCACCAGGATCACAAAGAGTGACCAATTCTCTCTTTAAAAGCAGCCCAGAGCTTTCACAAGAGGCAAAGCTAGCAATGGCGATACCCCTTGGCTGCTGGTAGATTTTCCAGCTCTGTCAGACAACACCCCCCTGACCAGATGACTTCTATCACAGGTCATCCTGTGAAATGTCCTGGAGGATAAAGTGAGACAGGTAACAAGATTCCACTTTAGCAAGCGGGGTAATCAGGAATCAGAAAGATGGTCACTACAAATCGCGGAGTGTGGCTGGTTGGAATCTGAAGATTTCAGTTATTAGAAACCTCTCATTTTACAGATCTGGACACTGAGACCCAGGAAGACAGAACCATTTGCCCCATTTCACTCTATGATTGGTGCCCAGGTCAGGGCTGGATCGTTCTTTGGTCCTGTGTCACGTGGTATCTCCCAGTTCATTATCGAGGAGATGGAGGAAGGGGCTGATATGCTCTCATTGAGACAATCAGATCAGAGAAACAGTGGACCTTCTTTTCTGACCTGCTGTCCCATCCCGAGCCTTTGAGGAAAGTGTTTCAAGTAAATGGGGAATTTCTGGAGTCCAGCAGAATTTGAGATCCGGTAGAGAAGCAGCTACAGATGAGCAGCTAACCACCAGCCCTGATTTTTTTCACCCTGCAACAGGATAGAAAAGCTACGATATAGCCAGGTACGATGGCTCACACCTGTAATCCCAGCACTTTGGGAAGCCGAGGCAGGCTGGAGTTCGAGACCAGCCTGACCAATATGGTAAAACCCCATCTCTACTAAAAATACAAAAATTAGCCGAGCGTGGTGGTGGGCATCTAGAGTCCCAGCTACTCGGGAGGCTGAGACAGGAGAATTGCTTGAACCCAGGAGGCAGAGGTTGCGGTGGGCCAAGTTTGTGCCATTGCATTCCAGCCTGGGGGACAGAGTGAGATTCCATCAAAAAAAAAGAAAAGAAGAAAAATAAAAGCTACAATACTTGCCCTCTGGCCATGGGTGATCCCTGGAGCAGCAAAAGGTAGTGGATTCACTACCTGGAGCAGCAGCGGGTTTGGGTTATCTGTCATGCTACACAGAGTTTTCACTGTAATTACATCAAGAACAAGTTTTCTATTTGAAAAAGGAGCTGGAGCACAAGAGGGCACCTCCCACCAAAACAACAGGTGCATTGGTGGCACCTGCCGCGGCTGCTGCTGCTGCTGCCTGGCATCTTGGCACACGCTGGCTCTGCTGGACCACAGCTGGACAGAATGGGCAAGGACGCCTCCACCCTGAAGGCCCTGGGTCTTAGGTGGTGAGTCAGGCTTTCTTTAGTCTTTTTCCAGAGTTGTCACTTTCCTGCCTGACCGGAAGGAGAGAGAGGCAAAAATAGAGACTGAGAAAGGCAGGAAAGTTTGAGGAGGGGTGACGTATATGTTCAGAGGAATCGGCAAGATGGAAAAGCCCAGAATCCCTCAAGACAAGGCAGTATTTAGATATTGAGCCTGTGATATGAAGGAGAGAAGATATTATTCTCCACATATTTTATATTGACATCTATATATTATCATTTCACCCCCAGAATGAGTCAATAACAGCAGCAAGATGAGCAAGACGAACTGGATCTTGAATGAGCTGGCTCATGGCATTTCTAGGGAAATACACAGGGAAGCACAGGAAGGTGGGGATGGAGTGGGAGAACTCTCCCTGCTACCTCTGGGTGTGCCCATGAGAGGCCATGCACAGAGAGAGGGTGGAAGGGGACAGGGTGGAGAGAATGTTGAAGACACATTGTCTACTTCCTTGAAAACACTAAGTGCAGCTAAAAAGAGCCAGCCTTGGATTATGAGTTAGGAGACCTGGGATCGAGTCTGACCTCTGTCACTAACTCACTGAGTACCTAGTCCCAAGCTTAAACTCTTTGTGTTCTGGTTTATTCATTTACACAGCAACATGATTCGGTATTCACATCCATGTTATAAGGGAATTGTGAGGATTAAATAATATATGATACGCAACATTTTTCTCAGACTACATACATAGCTTACGTATTTTATAAATATTATAAACATATAAAACTGTGCTATTATCTGAGCTTTTTTTCTCACTAAGGCAGCAGCAGCAGCAGCAGAGGCAGGTGCCACCAAAGCACCTGTCGTTTTGGTGGGAGGTGCCCTCTTGTGCTCCGGCTCCTTTTTCAAATAGAAATCTTGTTGAATGCAGATTTACGTAGGAAGCTTCAACATTTATTAAGGACACTACGCGAGCAGATCATTGTGTTCACTTAAGCGAAACACACCTGTTGAGGAAAACCAGGTCCTCTCTGTAAGGTGCTTAACATTTGTTGGCGAGGGGGAGAGATATAGATACAGTCACAGCTAATCATCACCCTGGGTGGCCGGTGACATAATAGTGACAGACAAAAAGCAATGAGAGTTGAGAAAGAGCTGAATCCCAACTGGTGGGATGAGAAAAAGCCTAATGGACAGCATTGAAACTGGCTTTGAACTGGCTTTGAAAGTTGGTGAGAAGCACTGGGCTTGTTGTAAAGAATTGCTAAAAGTGGGTGTAATCCCAACACTTTGGGAGGCTGAGGTGGGCGGATCACCTGAGGTCAGGAGTTCAAGACCAGCCTGGCCAGCTTGGCAAAACCCCGTCTCTACTAACAAAATACAAAAAATCTGGGCGCAGTGGCTCACATCTGTAATCCCAGATACTTGGGAGACTGAGGCAAGAGAACCATTTGAACCGGGGAGGAGGAGGTTGTGGGAAAAAAAGGAATTGCTGGAAGTGGAAAGTGTAGGTATCACAACCAGGGGCAGGAAAAGTGTGTCTTTATTGCGGACGTTCAGCTTGGCATCTTCCTGGGCCGCTGGAAGAAGGGAAGCACCGTTCCTGGGATCTCTGCCTCTCATATCGGTGGCAGCTCCTTCCTATTCCTCCTATCCTGGACTCACACCTGATGGACACTCTTACTAGCTTGAGACAATTAGGGCATTGGAGACCCGACCCTTGTAAGTGGGATTCCAACGGGGTCCTCAAGATCTGGATTTTGTACCCTGCTTCTCTCTTTTGCAGATGGCTGACCCTGAGCCTCGGTTTCCCTTTCTGCCACAAATATGTCACAGCATTCGCTGTAATGATTAAATTAGAGAAAACAAAAACACAGGTTTAAAAATGTTGCATGAAATTTTACTTCCCTCTCTCGTATTCTGTGGATTCTTTATTGGAGGTAGAGGAATAAAAAGGAAAAAAAAAATCTTCTTTTTAATTGACAGGATCAAAAACAAGGATGTAAGAAACTCATAGAATGACGCAAACCAGCAGTGAAGCTGGGCTCTGTTATT
Organism: Sapajus apella; assembly: GCF_009761245.1. NCBI lineage: Eukaryota > Metazoa > Chordata > Mammalia > Primates > Cebidae > Sapajus > Sapajus apella. The sequence continues at coordinate 2,009,658 of NW_022437069.1, forward strand.
ATTGGGAAGGTACCCAGGAGTTGTCTTTATTGCTCACTTAGGAGTTTTCTTTGCTGTATGCTGGAAGTTAGATCTCTTGACTTACAGAGGAGTCCTTTAGAACTTCTGTGCAATTATTGGCAAAATTAATTTTGAGCAGTTGAACTTCTTGCCGAGGACAATACAAATGGGGAGGCAGTTATTTTTTCCTCTTGTGATGTTTTGGGGGCAATTTACAAGGATGAACATTTTTTTGTGTGTGTGTTGACATCCTATCTTTTTTTTTCCCATTTATTTTATTGCATTTTAGGTTTGGGGGTACATGTGAAGAACATGCAAGATTGTTGCATAGGTACACACGTGGCAGTGTGATTTGCTGCCTTCCTCCACATCACCTACATCTGGCATCTCTCCCCTTGCCATCCCTCCCTAACTCCCCATCCCCCACCGTCCCTCCCCTATTTCCCCCCAAACTGACCCCAGTGTGTAGTGCTCCCCTCCCTGTGTGTGGAGAAATAGGAATACTTTTACCCTGTTGGTGGGAGTGTAAATTAGTTCAACCATTGTGGAAGACAGTGTGGCAATTCCTCAAGGACCTAGAAATAGAAATTCCATTTGATCCAGCAATCCCATTACTGGGTATATATCCAAAGGATTATAAATCGTTCTACTATAAGGACACGTGCACACAAATGTTCATTACAGCACTGTTTACAATAGCAAAGACCTGGAACCAACCCAAATGCCCATCGATGATAGACTGGACAGGGAAAATGTGAAAATGTGGCATATATACACCATGGAATAATATGAACATTTTATTTAAAAAAGGAAGCTATGACTTTTATCTCATCCGCAAACTCTGCATAGGTAGCAAAAAGTAGCTCCAGTTTGATGTGCAGACGCTGCAGATCCCGTGCTCTTGAATTCTATGCACATTAAGCTCATCTCATGAAATTGCCTTCCCAGCTCAGAGACAGAGAATAAGGAAGATCCCGAACTGGCTCCTGGAACACACCCAAGATATTTCAAATATTTCATATGACATAATGTGAGCAGTGGGGTTTATTCCCCCAGGGCTTTGAGGAGGGAAATTCCTGACCACATAATTATATTCTGACCTCCTGAAATTTACCCTACCCCTGCATTTTGCAGGGATACTGCTGTGCTTCCCTTCTGCTGTGTGGAGGCCCTGTGCTATATGGAAAGAGATTTCTCATTTTGTTCACCTACCCCTGGCTAAAGTGACTGCTTTCTGCCCTAACGATGTCAGTCTTCTGCATTGTGTGAGGATTTAAGGAATCTGCTATGTCTGATGCTAAGTGTGCTTTGAACTTAACAAATTGCATTGTAGCAAATCAACGACACCCTGGTGATGTGAAAGCAGACTTGCATGCCTGAAACACAGGCTGGGAATCAGGGCTCAATGAACACGTCCACAGTGCAGCTTGTCGGGGTTTGAGCAGTTTCAATTTCTAAGGTCAAGTTCCAACAGGTCTGGAAAAAAGAGAGAGGTAGAATCCAGCTAAATAAAGGGTTAGCTGTGCCTGCATTCGGCTGAATGCATCTTGTTCTTAAAATAATTGCACAGTTAGATTTGAACTGTTTCTTATGTCTGGTTTTGTTTACATTTGTACTTTTTCTGAAGGAGCGCTTTCAAAAGAGAATTTATGTCTGTAACCACGTCTTTGACCAAACTGGCTAATCACCAATTAAAACTTGCATTTCAAAAACAGGTAAAGTAAAACATAGATTGTTTGTATTACTATGATAGATTGTTTCTGTGAATAATGCTGGTGACCTCCTTTAAACAAACTTACTCTTTCCGGGTCATAAAAGATTTCCCAGAATCAGAAGAAGCCCAGATAAGTCAGACTCCATCTGTGGCTCTTTGGTCCATAGATGATTCAATACTAGAGACATTTTAATTTTTAAAAGACAGTCTCTCCGCTGTTACTCTTAAGTTGTTTGCAATATGTTCATAAATAGAAAATATATTAAGAATACAGTCGTACTAGTAGATTGAGCCTCTAATGTACCTTTCTATTCCTTCTCTTTCTTCTCCAATGAAATTCCTTTTAATAAAGATAACCATCACATTCAATTGAAAGACTATCCATTCATACTTTTTTCCTTTTTTTTTTTTTTTCCTTTTCTTGAGACAGGGTCACCTTCTGTCGCCCAGGCTGCAGTGCAGTGGTGTGATCACAGCTCACTGCAGCCATGATCTCCCAGGCTAAAGTGATCCTCCCACCTCAGCCACTCAAGTAGCTGGGACTACAGGTGCCTGCAACCATACCCAGATTTTTTTTTTTTTTCATTTTTTGTAAAGACAGGGTTTGGCCATATTGCTCAGGCTAGTCTTGAACTCCTAGACTCAAGTGATCTGCCTGCCTTGGTCTCCCAAAGTGCTGGGACTACAGGCTTGAGCCACTGCGCCAGACCCATCCAAACTTCTTAACAGGCTTATAAATATTAAATCTGCTGTGTGTGTATGTGTTGTTTTTTCACCTATACCTATTCTGCAACTTACTTTTTTCACTTAGTGATATAATTGTAAGAAATCATTCCATGACAAAACATATCCTCTGTGAGAAACACTACATTGGGTTCCATGGTATAAATGTACCACAGTGTACCAAGTCATTTTCTTATTGGTGGACACCTATGATGCTTTAAACCACTTCCTATTATTATCATACAGTGAAAATCCTTGAATGTGTCATTATGCATCTGTGACAAGTAGTTTTCTAGGCTAGGTACCTAGAAGTGAAATTTCTGGGTTGAAGGATATGCATATTTTAAATTTTAATAGAAACTGCCAAACATATCTCTAAAAATGTAGCAGTTTACACTCCCATCAGCAGTATTTAAGAACTGTTTCTGCACACCTGAGCCAATGTTTGCTATTAATATTATTTTACTATTTTATAAACCGATGAGTGAAAGCGGTATCTCATTCTTTTAATTTACCTTTTAATTGGGTGACTAATTGAGCAATTTTGCATTCGTCATGATCTCTTGGATCATGCCTATAATGTAAAATGAGGGATGGCGGTGGTGGCTCACAACTGAAATTCCAACATTCTGGGAACCAAGGCGGGTGGATCACTTGAGGCCAGGAGTTCAAGAGTAGCCTGGCCAACGTGGTGAAATCACATCTCTATTAAAAATACAAAAATCAGCTGGGGTGGCATGTGCCTGTAATTCCAGCTACTCAGGAGGCCGAGGCTAAAACCTGGGAGGCAGAGGTTGCAGTGAGTTGAGATTGCGCCACTGCACTCTAGCTTGGGTGACAGAGCATTATTTTAAGATAAAATAAACACTATTTTAAAATAATGTTTACGCACTGCACTTTGGGTTCTTAATTTTTCTGTATTATTTAATGACTTCTGAGGCAAACCTGAAAGTTTTCTAGCCAAAATCCATTCTCCTGTTCTTGCCTACCACAGCCTTTTATAGAGTAGATGATGACAGTGTCACCAGACAAGGAACTATTCATCATTTATTTAAACTTCCCTTTTTATCTTTAATATTTTCTTATTGGTTTTCAAGAGCTATTATGTGTTAATGTCATTAGCCTTTTTCTTATTCAATTTGTTGCAAATACTTCTCTCTAGTTGTTCACATATGTTTTTATTTGATCTATTATTATTTTTGATGTATGCAGATTTGCATTTTTATATAGTTACCTTTATTAGTGTTTCCATTGCGGTTTCCTCTATTGCTTTTTTTTAGAAAATGTTTTTCACACTCAGACAGCTTTAAATATTTATTTGTATTTTCTGCGAATTGGGTTTACATTTCTTTAATTTAACTGGAATTTATTATTTTATTTTATTTTTTAATTGTACTTTAGGTTCTGGGATACATGTGCAGATCATGCAGGAAATATGAATATGGGCCAGGAAGTGACAGCGCGGGCCAGGCGCAGTGCCTCGGCGTAGGTACCTACATGGCAATGTGGTTTGCTGCCTCCATCCCCCAGTCACCTATATCTGGCATTTCTCCCCATGTTATCCCTCCCCAACCTCCCCACCCCACACTATCCCTCCCCTCGCCCCCACCATCTTGTCTTTGGTGTTCTGGTCTTTGATGTTTCCATGCCTTATATGCTGGTTTCTTCCCATCTTCATGGATTTATCTAACTGTGGTCTTTGTAGTTGGTGACTTTTGGATGAGGTCTCTGAGTGGATGTCCTCTTTGTTGATGTTGAAGCTATTTCTTTCTGTTTTTTAATTTTCCTTCCAACAGTCAGACCCGTTTGCTGCAGGACTGCTGGAGTCCCCTCCAGACCCTGCTTGCCTGGGGATCACCGCAGGGGCTGCAGAACAGTCAGGGTTGCTGCCAGTTTCTTCTTCTGTTATCTTCGTCCCAGAAGGGTACCCACCAGATGTCAGCCTGAGGTCTCCTTTATGAGGTGTCTCTTTGGATATATGGGGGTCAGGAAGCCACTTGAGGAGATAGTCTGTCCCTTATCAGAGCTCAAGTGCTGTGCTGTGAGCGCTGTTGTTCTGTTCAGAGCTGCTGGGCAGGTACGTTTAAGTCTGCTGCAGTGGAACTCATAACCACCTCTTTTCTCAGGTGCTCTGTCCTAGGAAGGTGGGGCTTTATTTTTAAGTTCCTGACATGCTGCTGCCTTTTTTCAGGGATGCCCTGCCCAGCAAGGAGGTAGTCTAGTCACAGTCTGCCAGCAGAGGCATTCTGAGCTGCTGCAGGCTCTGCCCAGCTCCTGTATAAACTTCCTTGTGGTTTTGTTTACAAAGGTACGATTAGAACTTCCAGGGTAGGGCTGGGCGCGGTGGCTCACACCTGTAATCCCAGCACTTTGGGAGGCCGAGGCGGGTGGATCACGAGGTCAAGAGATCGAGACCATCCTGGTCAACATGGTGAAACCCCGTCTCTACTAAAAAAATATACAAAAAATTAGCTGGGCATGGTGGCGCGTGCCTGTAATCCCAGCTACTCAGGAGGCTGAGGCAGGAGAATTGCCCGAACCCAGGAGGCAGAGGTTGCGGTGAGCCGAGATCGTGCCATTGCACTCCAGCCTGGGCAACAAGAGCGAAACTCCGTCTCAAAAAAAAAAAAAAAGAACTGCCAGGGTAATGGCGGACTGCCTCAGTAATGGTGGACTTCCTCGGTAATGGCGGACTGCCTCGGTAATGGTGGACTGCCTTGGTAATGGCTGCTGCCTCTTAGTGGTGGACTGCCTCGGTAATGGCTGCTGCCTCTTAGTGGTGCACTGCCTCGGTAATGGCGGACTGCCTCGGTAATGGCGGACTGTCTCGGTAATGGCGGACTGCCTCGGTAATGGCTGCTGCCTCTTAGTGGTGCACTGCCTCGGTAATGGCGGACTGCCTCGGTAATGGCGGACTGCCTCGGTAATGGCGGACTTCCTCGGTAATGGCTGCTGCCTCTTAGCTGTGGACTGCCTTGGCAATGGTGAACACCCTTCCCCCCAGTGAGCTGGACCTTCCCAGGTCTAGCTGTGCTTGCTGTGTAACTCTGAATCCAGAGCATTTCAGATTGCTGGTCTTTGTGGGGGTTGGACCCACCACACCAGATCACCTGGCTCCCTGTTTCAGCACCCTCTTTTCAATTGAATGGGGGGCTGTGTCTCCCAGGCATTCCAAGCGCCAGTTGAAGTGCCTACCCAGATTTGTGTGCTTTTTTGTGTGGAAACCCACAGCACTGGCTGAAACAGCCATGCTGGAATCTTGTGGTGCTTTTCGGCCCGGGAATCTCCTGGTCTGTGGACAGTAAAAACTCGTTTGGACATGCGGCAATCACTCAGCCTCTGCGTTGTTGTCGCTGTGAACTGCACTCTGGAGCTGCTCCTATTTGGCCACCTTGGATCTCCAGTCGGAATTTATTTTGATGTGCATGTATGCTAATGTTTTCATTTGTTTTACAAATGGTTTAGCATTTTTGCAACATCTTTTGTTTACTAATAAACTCTTCCACATTGCCTTGTGCTTTCCCCTCTAACAATTAGTAATTTATTGCTGATGTGTGGAATATCCATTCAGTTTCACTAGGCTGCTTTTTGTTTCTTTGGCCAATATGATATATATTAAATGATCGCAGCTTTATAAGATAACTTAGTGTCTGTAAAGGTAAGTGAATGCTTCATTCATCTTGTCTCCTAAATATAGCTATATTTCTTGAATGTTTATTTCCAGAAGAACTTTAGAATATTTTGGCTAATATTCAAAATATTTAAATAGAATTTTTATCTAGATTGTATTATTCTTATGGCTGACTTTTATAAAATGCTAACATGTTGGAAAAATTTAGTCTTCCCAACTGGAAATATTATTTACTGAAATCTTTTTATCTTCAATTTTGTAGTGTACCTTATAGAGAGTCCTTGCATACAGTTTTAGGGTTTTTTTTGTAGGTAGTTGATATTTTCTGCTTATTTCTGTAAATGTAATTTTACTTCCACTTTGTCTTTTAAATGATTATTGCTGGCATATAGTAAATCTAATTTTTTTCACATTTTCACATTTTTTTTTACATTGCATATGACCATTTACTGAACTCTAATAAATTATAAGAGCTTTTAAATTGATTCTCTAGTGATTGCTGGGATATAATTAGATTTCAAATCTGACTATAATTTAACTTGTTACAGTTTTATCAATTACTCCTGAACTGTATATCTGAATTTCTTTTATACTACCCTACAGCAGTGGAGTGGGGCCTGAGAAAGAATCTTTGATGAAGCCCTCACCTAGTAGGAAAGGCTATAAATAAGCCTTGAAAGACGGTTAAAATATTGCCCCGATGAACAGCCTGCGTTCATTTCAGATGGAAGAAATGTGCAAAAACATGGAAGCATGAAAAACGGCAGACACGGTAAGTGGATTGGAAGTCACTTGGCGTGGCCGGATGTAGGATGTCTGAATCAAATCCTGGTTGCGTGGTGCATGCTCTCCTCTGGGTAGCCTGCTCTTTTCCCTCCGCTCCCGTCTCCTACCATTCCTCAGCAGACCGTCTATGACCCGGTGACACCAGGCCTTTTGCCGTTCCTTGTCTTTCCTGCTCACATTCATGCTGCAAACTCCTACCCGCCCTTCAATGTGCTGCTCAGTAGTTTTCTAGGCCCCCAGTGCTAAAGGAAGCAATGATTAGTACTACAGCCGCACAGTTGTCTATGACGCCAAGTCTTTGTCTCCCATCCTAACCAGGGTGCAAAAACGGAGTCTTCTTATCTAACTTCAGCCTCTAGCCAATTAGCATATTCAAGGCAGACAGAAATTGAATTTAAGCATTTACAATTGAGAAGAATATTCCAGTTGCCTATTATTATTATTTTATTATTATTTCAGATGGAGTCTTGCTCTTGTCACCCAGGCTGGTGTGTAGTGGTGTGATCTCGGCTCACTGCAACCTCTGCCTCCCAGGTTCAAGCATTCTCCTACCTCAGGCTCCCAAGTAGCTGGGATTAAAGGTGCCCATCACCATGTTCAGCTAATTTTTATATTTTTTAGTGAGATGGGGTTTCACCATGTTGGCCAGGCTGGTCTTGAACTCCTGACCTCAGGGGATCTACCCATCTCAGCCTCCCAAAGGGCTGGGATTACAGGTGTGAGCAACCACACCTGGCCCCCAATTGCCTATTGTATGCATATGATATTTCCTTCCTAGGTTTAGTTATCCTGAGTGAAACCTACGGTGATTTGCTATGTCTTGGTATTCTTCTATAGACTTCTTATCTGATTCATGTTGTTTTTAGCATTGTTCTTTGCTTTTTTCATGTTGGCTTCCAAACTATTGGTTCTAGCCCATAAGGAAGAATGAGCCAGAACATTTTTTATTATTTTTCTAGCATGAGAGAGACCAAATTCATGCAGTAGAAAAACCAGATAGGGAAATCTAATAGAATGTCTTCCCCCAGCAGGGAGGGCAACTGGTTATATTCTCCTAGGAAAACTTCTGCATGTTTGTTTTTAACTTCTGCGTTTTTGAAGGAGTTCAACTTTGTTCAAGTTACAGAAGTGAAAGACTACATGTGACATAGAAAAAGATATTTTATTGAGAATTTCTTAATTAGAAAAGTTTCTAATCAGCTGCTCTTGATACGGTCACTTTAAATACTGCGTTATCACATCTGCAGGCTTTGGGAAAAATGGAGATTTCACCTTTTTGCTAAATGGAGGCTTAGCACCATCCACACTTTAAGATGATCATTGGCATTAGAGGTGCGTCGAGATACAATCATGCAGGTTGGCTTAAAATAGGTAAATTAAGTGATTTTCATCTTTATCTAGTGCCAAGGAACAGCTGGGCAGAATATTGGATTCAGCCTGACATCTGTTATGGAGTTCAACCAGAGGAAGCTGGCTTGAAGGTGATGTTGGTTAATTCTCCCTCTTGGAAGGCCAGACAGGCTGGAGAGGTTGCTTGCTGGCTCAGCGGACTGCCATGAGAGATGGACGGGGCAAGGCTGCCACATGAGGTGAACTGCAGAGGGCAAGTACAGAATCACCGAGGACCACAGAGACCCACGGAGGACCACTGAGGGCTAAACCACAGAATCAAATCTGCAGCCAACACCCAGGTGACAGATCAGGAATAGAGTTGGGCTGAGGAGCGTGGTGCAGGTGACCCACCAGGGGCCAGGGCTTCTCCTGTGACTGATCCCAGGGCCCCCAACTTCCTCTTCATGACCATAGGCGAAGTCACACTTTGGATAGAAAGATACTACCTGGTGCCTGGGCAGATTGATAGAAATGTTCTTAATTCTTCACCAGGCCCTTGATGAAGATATTAAATCACATTGACCCTGTAGACACACTCTACGAGGCATTATGCTGTTTAAACTAGATGACAGGTACTTCAGTTCACTGCCCTTTGATGAGTGTTTACTCAGCTGCTTAACATGAAATTAAATAAGAAACATAAAAGGAAGCAAGAAGAAAGTAATGTAGAATCAGTTTTTACCTGTTTATGCTGAGTTTTATCAACCGTCATCACTTGGACTCCACTACCAAGGGCTGGTTATTCGCCACGAATCTGAAAATTGAGGCTAAGTTGTCCTATGATCATAGCAAAAGTGCACACTGTTAATTTGACAGAGAAGAGAGAAAAGCTGCAAAGGAAGACACATGTTTCTATAAAGTACCCCAGGGACATGGAGAAGAAGCAAGGAGTTTTGGACTTCAAAAGCTGTGATGACATCATTTTATGACTTCCCATGTCATTTATTAATAGCAATGAGACTAGTTAACGTTTATCGGATGCTTATTCTATGCCAGCCACTCTTTCCAAGGCTTTGGACATGTAGACTCTGTGAATCTTCACAAAATTGCTGGGAGTTAGTTACTATTATTCCATTTTATAGGTAAAGAAATTGAGGAGCAGAGAAGTTAAGAAACTTGTCCGAGGTTACAAGCTGATAAATGACAGAGCCAGAATCAGACTCAGTGTAAAGCATTTTATACATTCTCTTATTTAAATATCACATCAGAAGGATGGTATTAATATCCTCATTTCATACACTCAGAAATCAAAGTTCAGAGATGTAATGCAAATTACTTGAGGTCACATGGCAAATAAGAGCTAGGAGTCAAAATTGCATCGTGTTTCCCCCTAATGTGGTACGTGGAAGACACCACACTGTCATTTCTGTTGTATTCTGGCCCAAAATACATAACTTAAGTCCAAGTATGAGGAGACAGTCAACCCAGTCCTCACTGAGTGACGTTAAGCAAAATGACTGGACCGGACTCAATAGCGTCAGTGTCCTGAAAGCCAAGCAGAGCTGGGGAGTTAAAGAGACTGGAGATACACGTCAGTCGCAGTGTTGATTTTGTACTTTGTGGATTAAGATACTTCATCTACAAAGGACACTATGAGGGCAATTGGGGAGATTTGAATACTAATAATTTTTTAGACAATTGCATTGTGTTCGTGTTATGTTTCCCTGAGTGCAATAGCTGTATTTTGATTTTATAAGGGAATGTCCTTGTTCTTTAAAGATGGCCTGCTGAAGTATTTAGGAGTTGAATGTGATGATGCACGTAACTACCTCTCCAAAGTTAAAAAAAGAAAAGTGCATGTCTGTGTGTGTGTGTGTGTGTGTGTGTGTGTGTGTCTATGTGTATATTTGTGTGGTGAGAGAGAGAAATTGTAATCATTGATGAATTTTGTTGAAACATATATAAGTGTTTTCTGTACTATTCCTGCAACCTTTCAGTATGTTTGTTTTTTTCACAGTTGAAAAGTTGGTGGAAAATACCTCTGTCTGGATGACTCCCCTGCTCCACGTCTTCACCTTTACTCTAAGCTGCACAAGGTCCACTCTGAAGACTTGAACCACGAGTACAATGACGGATTGCTAGACCTCTAGCTATCGTGAGTACCACTTAATATTCACCGCATATTCAATCAGCAAATATTTTAATGGGCACTTACTCTGTACCAGGCGTACCCTCTGGGCCCTGAGGATAAATAATGATTAAACAAAGTCCCTGACCTTGTGGAGTTGGGGAAACTAGTGTAGAGGACTCAAAACAGTTAAATGAGGAAAGGCTTACTATAACTTAGCCGCAGATGAAATAGGACGTATCTCAGAGAATTATGGGGAAGAATGTAAGGCTGTTCAGATAAGTGATCAAGGAAGGCCTCTCTGGTGAGGTGATGTGTGGGCTGAAATTCGGATACGTTGAAGGAGCAAGTCCAAGGCAGATGTGGAAGGAGCGTGTCCTATGCCAGGGAAGAGCAAGTGCACGGCCCCACAGTGAGCCACTCTGGAGCCACCCAAGCACTTCATATGTCTTTTAATATCACTGTAACCTTTCCCCACTTTTGTTTCATTTTGTTTTTGTTTATTTTTCAAAATGTGCAATAGGCTTTAGCAAGGTACCCTTAGAAAGAACATAAAATAACATTTTTCCTTAAGGTGCAATCTTTGCTTTTCAGAAAAGGTAGACAAGGGAATATGTATACTGTTGAAAGATACTTACGTATAAGAAATGTCACATTTCATTCCTTTTAAAAAGTAAATATAACAGGTTCTTTCTCCATATTCCAAGTTTGAAAAGAAATACAATTCTACTCGTTGTCCTTGGGTTTACTCTTATCTGCTGGTTTCTACAGGAGTTTGAGGTTCACACAGCACAGGCCACTTGGGGAAGTGGCTGTGCATTTGGGTCATCTGGTGAAATGCTCTAACTTTAGACTTGCTCCCCACAACCTTTCTTGTCCATATTAATTTTGAAGAGCACTTCATACTAATTCGGTCAATTATGTTTATTACCAACAAATTTTTTTTGTTGTTTTTTTGGAGACAGAGTCTGTCACCCAGGCTGGAGTGCAATGGCGTGATCTTGGCTCATTGGAAATTCCACTTCCTGGGTTCAAGCCATTCTCCCGCCTCAGCCTCCCAAGTAGCTGGGATTACAGGTGCCCACCAGCATACCTGGCTAATTTTTGTTTGTTTGTTTGTATTTTTAGTAGGGATGGAGTTTCACCATGTTGGCCAGGCTGGTCTTGAGCTCCTGATCTCAGGTGATCCATGGGCCTTGGCTTCTTAAGTGCTGAGATTACAGGCTTGAGCCATGATGCTTGACCTCATTTCATTTTTGATGGTAGCTTTTGATAACCTACTTTCAATATTATGTAAATAATAACCTATGCAATTTTCCTAAAATTATTATAGTTTTATTACAATTAAATCTTATATTTATTTAAAACTAATGTTGATATAGGACATAAATCTAATTTTATTTTACTTAAAAAATTGTTGATAATAAGGACAAATGTAAAACAAATTAGAATTTTTATAGTACAGTTTACTTGGTCATGAATGCCATATTCACAACAAAATCTTGTACATATAAGGAGAATTTGTGGTATGATGATTTCTGTTTAAGGACTTCAAGGCCTCTTCAAGGAAATAATCCTAAATGAACTATTAATAGGGCACAAATGGCATTTCATGAAAACAAAGTAATAAAGTCAATGCACTAAGTAAATAATCGGTGACAGTTTGCACTATTCACAGGTGATAGAAAACAGGCAATTTTCTTTTATTCTCTTTTGTTGTTCAGAAGCTCTTCAGAATCTCCTGTCTTAGTCCATTCCTGCTGCTAACATGAAATATCATAAACAGGATGGCTTAAAAGCCGCAGAAATTTACTTGGAACAGAAACAGTTCTGGAGGCTGGGAAGTCCAAGATCAAAGTGCTGGCAAATTCCGTTTCTGGTTGGAGTCTGATTTTTGGCACACAGACTGTGACTTCTGGCTGTGTCCTCACATGGTGGAAGGGGCAAGACAGCTCTCTGGAGCCTCTTTTATGAGACCATTAACCCCATCCAAAAGGGTTCCACCCTCATGATCTAATCACCTCTCCCAAAGGCCTGCCTCCTCATATGCAATTACGTTTCAACATATGAATTTTGGGGAGGCACAGATACTCGGATCATCGCACCTCCATTCTTTGCAAATGTAATGAGGTGTTTATCATTTTTAAAAGCAATTGTTAGATATTATGTAGAATAAGGAACATTATTTCATGTGTTTGACCTATACCCAAACTTTCAAAATATTTTTTTGCTTAAAATTTATTTTATTCTTATAGATATGGTAATACGTATTCCATGGAGATCAATATAAAGTACAAACATTTAAAAATAAGGAGCCGGTTTATATTGCCAACATTTAGAGATACCTGATGTTATTCAGTTTGATTCACACCCTCCATTTTTTTTCCTTGTAGGCATATTCACAGTTTTACCAAAACTTGTTTGTTTTATACATTGTTTGGCCGTCTTTTATTTAACCTAACTCCGTAATACATTGTGACATCTTCCCATGTTATTAGATGTGATTTTCCTATATATATTCCAGTGCATTTCAATTTGGTAACTCAGAATGACTTGTGACTTTTATGTACTCAAACCACAATTCTCATTAATGTGTAAAAAGTACGTACAATTAAAATCACACGTACTAGAATTCTGCATAATAAGAATTTGCAATAGGAGAGCACGTACTGTAATAATGGAAATGAGTAGATGCTAAGTAGATAAAGAAACATTGCTAAGGTCTACGCACTTCCTGTTGAGAAAACTGCCCAGTGATTTATCTGTACATAAATGGAAAGTGTGTGGTTTGTGCAGGTGTGCATGTGTGTGTTTTTGTAAATGACTGCTTTTGAAGAATCTGCCTTCAAGTCTGGCCTAGGTTTTCTGTAAATGAAAATGGAAAAAAAAAAAAAAAAGCAGCAAAGCAAAGCAATTCTGGAAGAACAGCAGGAATAATTGGATATGAAAAATAAGGCTCCTTACAAATGGAAACCAAAAAGAGTTGACTGAGTTGAAGAAGAGAAGACTCAGGGACAGGTTTAGGGATTCCTGAAAGGCTTGTGTTTCACTGAAACAGAGGTAGAATAATGTATAATTTAAATTGCAGCAACAGAGAGTTCAATTAGGCCAAAGAATGAACTTCCGAATCATTACATTCAGTGCAAGAATGTGGCATCTAGGATCTCTAACTGGAAATTTGTTGGGGGAGGAGGGGCCCATGAAGGGACAGCAGAGGATGGGGAGATTGGGGAGGGCTAACATTAGGAGAAATACCTAAGGTAGATGATGGGGGGATGGATGCAGCAAACCACCATGGCACGTGGATACCTATGTAACAAACCTGGATGTTCTGTACATGTACCCCAGAACTTAAAGCATAATTAAATAAACAAAAATCTTACAGAATCTATAGATAGGAATCTTAACATTTCAGATCCCTGATTGTTTGAGTTAAGAGTAGACTAGACAATAATCTGTTTAAATTTCTTTTAGTTAGAAAATTTCCATGTTTACTTAAAATTTGGAAAAGTATAGAAAATTTGAACAGAACAAATGAAAGCCTACCCCAATAGACTTTTTTTTAGCCAATACACAAACTTTTCTATACAGAATCTCATAGCGTGTATTGATTTGTGTAATTCCATTTCTTTTTCATAGAGCAGTGCAGTATGCCATGAGAATTTTTGGTATCTTGAAACATTTTTGAAAAATCCATTTTGAATGGCTGTGTAGTATTTCACAGTATGGCTCTGCCCTAGCTTATTCCAGCCCCTTGATGCAGCTCAAGCCGTCAAGCTCGGGATTTGATGATGCTGATGCATGTATTTGAGAGAGTTCTGGTGTTGGGTTTGGAAGAGCTGTCTGCCTTTAAGGATGATCCTGCCTCTTTGACCCACCCTCAGTGCAGTTCCCAGAGGCATCGCTCTCTGCAAGCCTCCTCAGCTACACTCATGACGTACTGAAAAGTTATTACAGATAAAAAGGCTTCATCTTCATTCAATCTGGCCTCAAAGAGACCGATAGGGCTTTCAGGAATTCTAATGGTTTCCAAGATAAGTTTCTATTTCCATCCAAGCCCATTCTACACAGGCATTCTTTCTGCGTTTTCTCAGAATGAATATGTTCTTTATAACATATTCATTTTTGTTAAGAATTTTCACATTCAGATTTGTCATTAATAAGCCACTTTGTGAATTAGGCATGCTTTTTCCAGGGTAAATGGGGAAGAAAAACAACATTGTCAGCTGAGAAATCATGGCTAAGCCTTCCCAGGTCCACTGTGAGATTTGGTGATGCCGTTTCTAGAATTCTGTGGCAGAACTGTGGGTGATGCTAGGCACAGTCCTGCACTATCTGCAGTCAGGTAGAGAATGCAGGTGTCCTTATTTATCAAAATCCAGGCATCTCTCTGTAGGTCCAGAAAATATTCCACTAATTTATTCAATGGTATTTTGACTCTTTTGATGTCCATCGGATCTTTGATAGCAAATTCTCTTTCTAAACGAGGATCCCACGTGAATGTGAGGGGTAAGTGTTTTGCATACAGTGTGGTTATTCTGGGGTGCAATATAAAGGGAATTACACTGAAATCTTATGAAAGCAGCCTGGGTCACACCAGATTCCTGACAGAGATTGCAATGCTTGGGCAAGACAGCTGGAATTTCCTTATTTCCACTTCTAGTTGCCCAGGTTTAAAATGATAACCAGAAATCGGAAAACAGTTGAATAACTTACTCTAACCAACGAAAAATGGTTAGCCCAGGATGTAAGTGATGTAAGTAAGGTGAGATTTTTGTATGTACAGAGCCTAGCATATTCCAGGACACTTAGTAACATGAAACGTGATATACATTGATTTGAATTAAATTCTAATACATAAATCGGGATTCAAAAAGCCAGAGTTGCGGTGCTGCCCTACATCTAAATGGTCTGATTTATTTCTGGAGTTCACCTCCTCCACGCGGGGCTGAAGTTAGATCAAGGTTTGCCTGAGTAGAAGTAATGGGTCACTGCTTGCTTTTCTGCTGTGCCCCAATTGGTCTTAGAATCTTTCACATCCCAGAACACCAGGAAGCCACTACCAATCAGTAGACCTAGCACAAGTTGAAACTAGTTTTCCAACTCTTGGCTGAATCACGGATGGACCCTTCTATCACTTCTACGATCTATCATTTATAATTGTAAATCCACATTTCTCATAACAGATTTTTTTTTGTCCGTTTTTGTAGCCTTACTGGAGAAGAATGAGTCCTGCGGTGTCTCCAAGAAGATGTCCTCTGAGTTCTGGCTTTAGATCCTTCCCCGACACCCCAGAGGGCTCTGGTCTTCTCGCTCTGCTTCCCCCTGATCCTGCCCTTGACGATAATCGAGTTCTTGTCATTTATGGGAGTTATCTTAGGGTGGTAAGTCTCACACCACAGCCATGTGAGTTGACATGCTGAGAGCCAAGCTGAGGAGTTCCGCAACGGAAACCGAGTGATCATACACGCTTTCCGATTAGGAGAGAAAAAAAGGAGTCGATTGGGAAGAATCCTTTTTGGATTTTAAGTACCTACATTTTGTCTTAAAACTTTGATATGTACCTTTACCATTTGTTTAAACTGGTAGCTGGTATGAAGAGGTTATAATTTACTTTACCACAAATAGATCTATTTAGCTATTACAAGTTTAATACATTAGTGTTTAAAAATGTTCCAAAAAGCACTTTCCAGGTGCTTTGCAGTTGAATATGTTTGAGAATCATTTCCGGGGATTGTTTGCTTTTGGAAAGCAGAGGCCATGCTCGGATGAGCTTTGAACCAGTGTGAATGTGGGAAATTCTTCCGAGAACTCTCTTCTTCTTGAGAGTGGACAATCTCCAGCCTTGCCTTTTTAGGCTGGGGCTAGGGTTGGGAGGACAAGGTACTCATCATGCCTCAGAAGCAGAGGTTACTAATTGCATTCAGTCACTGTGACTTTTCTGTTTACAGAAGTTACAAGAGGCCCCGAGTGAAGACAATTGCCAGCCCTAGCCAGGTCACAGGTGTATCTAAAGGGGACACTCACCTCCAAGATCAACCCTGCCCAACTCTGAGGTAATGCAGATACTCTGTCTCATATTCCACCACTGTATTGAGGAATGTAGCAATTAGCCTATGGAGCTATCATTCATGATCTAGGAATTTAGACTCCTAAACCCTAGAAGTACAGATTTAAGAGAATTCTCTAATTCCTGTCATTTGTGGTCTCTTAATCCAATTATCTATGATGACTTGCTTCCCAAGCCCTGATGCTAACTGGGAACATGTGTTACAAAACTGGAGAACATGGCTTTCTCTTCTGGTTGTTCAAGAAATTTGTGTGCTTATGCTAAGAACCATCATTTCTTGAAATCTTGATTTATTTTTCTGTCTTAGAAGATAACTTGCTGAGCTTGCCCATAGACTTTGGCTGGCTTCCAGGACACGATGCTCTGCTTGGGTGACTTGAGCATCCAGTTTGCCCTCCCCAGAGGAGGAAAGTCTGCTTCTATCAAACCTTTTCATGCCTTCTCCAAATTGCATTACCAATAGGCAGTACATGGTCAACATCTTTCTGGGAAGACCAAGATTTGTGCATGGAACAAAGAATGTCAATTCAGGAAGAAAAGTAAAACATGAGTCAAATGAGCTATTTGGACAAGTGTGGACAATGCTTCTCATTTTTTCTTGGCCCACGGTAACACACTTTGATTTGTGGGTGAGACACTGGAAATATTAAACTAGTCAGCTACTGGCACCTGCACTTAAAGCTTCAGGCTGCCATCTCTCAAATGGTACTCTTCAGGTTCTAACTTGGCTAAGGACTCCCTTTCAAGTGTCCAAATTGTGCCTCTAGCACAGATCATTTGAAAAGATCTTTGAATTCCGAAGGTCAGCGGTCACCTACCGTTTCCCTCCAGAAGGTCCTACTCAAAGCTTTCCCATCCTGATGTCCCTCAGCGAATGCTGGCATGAGTGGGTTCTGAGAGTGTTGGGGGCTCCACAGTTGAGATCGCACAGAGAAGATCTAGAGCCATTCATCCTGACAGTGGCAGGGCCAGTCTTTCCCCTCAGTCTGAACTACAGAGTAGCTTTCTCATCAAAGCAGGGTGATCTATTTCTGCTCATCACGAAAGGCATAGATTCTCCGTAGGAAAACAACTCTATCCACTCTTACGCCACTTGCTTAAGACATTCAAAGGAAACCTTGGTTATTCCTCTCCAGAAACCTTCCACCCTTACCAGAGATAGTTACAACAATAGCTGTTCTTTATCAATAATTCAGTGTGTGCCAGCTCTGTTAATGTGCATTTTTTTGTGAGACCCTCATAACAGCTATCAGAAATTTCTATTTTATGAGTGAAAAAACTGAGTGACAGAGTGATAGACTCACTTTCCAAAGGCCACAGAGCTTAGCAGTGGCAGATTTGAATTCTGGATCCTTGAGCCCATTCTTGGAACTACCACACAAACTCGCTCTATCTTCAAAGGTTGCCCTTGGTTTCATTTTCTAGTGATAGAACAGGAAAGGAAACCCAAGTTAATATCACCCCCTTTGTTTCTTAACATGTAAGGTTTCAAAGCATCTTCTAAAATACCCTGTTCTCTATGACTGTTGCCATTTCACAGATGGGCAGTGTCATAGGGGATTGACTAGATGGCCATGTGCAAAGACTGGGATCTAGAGAATGGTAGGGATGGGTTCTGAGCTCCACGTGTTAAACAGTAAGTGCTGTCTCACTGGGCAGAAAGACAAAAAAGGTAGAATATACTTATTGGTCTGTTCAAGCAGTCTCTTCATCCTGTCATTCAACAGATATGCATGTACCCTACAAAGTGCTACCACATTTCTAATGGCAGGGTCTTTTACACTCAACCACTTCCTTGGGACATCTGAAGCATTTGCAAATAACAGGTGTTTAATGGATTCCTACCAATATATAGGGCGGACAGAGCTTGATCCTGTTTAGGGGTGAAGGTGAACCCACCTGTATGCCCCAGGATTGGTAAACTAGGGCTCAGATGAGAGAAAAAAAAATGCGGGAACTTGCTTTTCCTGGCGCTTTCAAAGTGCTGTTCTTGTCAGGATGATGATTATTTCATGCGCATTCCTCAGATCTGATTCCCTTTTCTCCCCCTGACCCTGCATAGCTCTTGAGCTATGCAGTACTCTCAATGGATTCTACTGTAGAAAGTTTCAGGCTGCATTTTTATCCAAGGGAGTGGGGGAGTGAACTGGGAAAAGGGTGAAGATGATGTTCCTTCCTCTCCAACACAGCGCACTCACACCAATACCCAGATGTGCTCATGCCCACGCCTGGAGATCTGCATGGACACAGGCACACTATCTAAACACAAGCAAAGTCAAACAAATAAACCCCAGACCCCTAGGATGACGCATACGTGGACACACATGTGCATTACACCCACGGCCAATCACACACAAACACATTTTTGCAATATGTCATCTGTATCCGATTGCTCTTATTCATTGTGTCTTCCAATATTCTTAAGATTGAGAAGAAGGTGGTTGCTTATTATTAACATTTCGTGGTGGGTTTTTGCTGTTCCTGTTTCCTCTAAAGAGGAAAAAGTACATCTCATTCAGGCCTCAGGATTCCTGTGGGAATGGTAGGTGTTGTTTCTCAGACACACCTGCCCCAACCCAGAGGACTAACAGACACCCAGGGCTCAGTCTCCCTCTGTCTTTCCTTTATGGCCAGAGAGAACCACTTTCACCAGGACCCACAGCAGGTGGGTACTCACCTCACCTCCTAGCGCTCACCCTTCTGAAGCAAGGACGTGAACCTACCAGGAACTTCCCATCTAATTTTTTCTTTCTCTAAATATCAAGCAGCTCTACAATTTCAAAGACCTGCCCCCAGTAATCTTCCTCTTGCCAAGCTTCCCATCCCGAGGCTGGTCACGACCCAGGGTGAGGTGGGGAAACAGCGCCCTGATCCTCACCATCTGCAGGAAAGTGGTGAGGCCTCGTCTGGGGGCCGTAGCCTCCCTGTTCTGGGACAGACCTGCCCAGCCTGCCTGGAGGCCCAGCCAATGTTTTCACAGCTGTGGGCTGGGAGGGCTGCTCCCCAAGTTCCTTGCACACAGTTGGCCTGCGACCCAGCAGCTGTGCACACCCCAGTCCCTGTGAGGCGTGCGGAGCTGGCCAGCCTCGCCTGGGCTGGCCGCATCTCACACTTCTGACCCACTTCGTTAATGCGGCTATTAAATGGTTCTCACACAGCTTCCCTGACCTTCTATTAGCTCCCCAGGCAGCAGCGACAGCCTTACTAACAGAAAATGGCTTCTTGTGGCACTGTTCCATTTCTAATATTAATAACCAGCGTTTAATAAAAACAAAGAGGGGGAAAATATAGGCAGAAAAAAACAGACTGTGTTGCCCCTTTGTCATTTATCACCTTGGCAGGAGGCCACGGACAGTGCCAAGAGCAGCAGGAGCAGCGGAGTGGTTAGCTCCATGCCGGGGGCACAGAGGCATGTGCACACACACGCATACGCTCGCACCCACCCACGTACACACACACCTCCTCCCCGAGCGGCACTTCATTCATCACGTGGCCGACGTCAGGCTTAGGACCTCTTCCTCCCTTCCCTCCCCGCCTCCCTCAGTCCCCGGTCCAGCATCTTCAGTGACTTCGATGGTCCAGAATGATATCATTAGCTGATGTCTTTCGACAAAGAGAGGAAAGAGGGGGGCTGGCTATGGCATCATCTCTGTTCTCTTCCCTTCCCCTTCCCATCAGGCCAGTCATCTGTAAGACAAATGGCTCGTTCCTGCCAAGGCCGAGGAGAGTGGAGTTAAAAATGTAGTTAATTAAATTTACTCAAAAAGATCAGCTCTCCAGATTAAGAGCTGGGTTTATCGCCACTGAAAATAAACAGGGCAGGAGAAGACAGGATGGAAGAGAGGGGAGCCGGGAGATGGGCGGGGCCGAGAGGGACTTGGGGCTTTGAGTCCTTGGATGCCGGGCTGATATTTAAAGACCTTTTATGTTGTGAAAGATCTCAGAGAACAGCTGATGTCTCCTGGGGACTTGGGGAGGTTTCTATGATACAATCCCACTTTGAGGGTGAGGGGACTGTTCCCTCTTTTGGTTTGCAGAAGCCTATAGGAAGATGAGTCTTTTGTTCATGGTGAGGAGTCCAGGTCTTTGATTTCCTCCTCAGCCTCTCATCCAGCACTCACTCCCCGTTCTCTTCCTCTATCTAAGAGCAGGATAAACTCTAAACAGAAAACCTATGCATAGGGCCAAGGGGCAGGCAGCAGTCCTGCAGGGTAATGCTCTATAGCTCCTACCTCTCCCAGTATACTCCAGACCCCGCACCACCAGGACACCCACTCTCCTCCTCTGAGAAGCTGAAATGTCCCCTGCGTAGGGTCAACTGGCAAAAGACATGTGGATGCCTTTGAAGAGTCACTCAGCCAGGTGTATCCAGGTGAAATGTGGAGGCTACAGAAGGGCTTTCCTGTCAATCAGAGTTCGTGCTCTGCTGTCTCACACCTTCACAGCACAGGCTGCTCTCCCAGTGCAGGGCTCCTCTTTGTCCTTCAAAACCCTATGAGGATGTTCCTTCCTCCATCCCTCTTCATCCAGTCCCAAGGCAAAGTGGATCTACCTGTCCTCTGCTAAATCAGTCCCCACTGTCACTGTTGGGTGCTTTGCCTTCCTGCTCATCTCCCTGCTAAGCCGCATGGCCCCTCACCTTGCTCTGCTCAGCAGTCAGGCCTTGCTCCTGTGAGGTACTCCAGTGCTGAGCCAGAGGCAGAGAAAGCAGCAGGCGGAGAGTCTGAGGGGACGAGGTGGGAAGCATCTGTGTCAAATCAGGTCTGCTCATTGGTTTAGCCATGGGTGGCCTGAAACCAAAGAGCCCTGCGAGTTCATCAAAGTGTCAGTGACTGTTGACAAAGGACTTCCTGGCTTGAAAAATGGCTGCCACCCTCCTATCCTGAGCTTTACCTTGGAAACATTAAGAGAATAAAGTCAGTGCCTTTTAGATTAATTTACTCATCAAGATGTCATTCTGCAAAAGCTATTTGCTAGCTGTGAGTCTCTCAAGTTCCCTTGATCTGAGCATGGGGTCGCCCTCTGCCAAACATAAACACCCAGGGATTCTGGGGTAGTGGGGTCTGTGTTGGGGGCTCCCCAAAGCCTGGGCTTCTAGGAGTGCTGCTGTGAAGGCACCCACTTGTCACACAAATGCCCTTTAAGCTCAGGCTGGGAGAGAAAAGAGGACTGCAGAATAAACTTTGACAGGGAGAAAGAAGAAAAAAGAATCCCTCTTATGCAGAAGATCCACAACACATCAAAGGTTTTTTTTCCCCCAAGAGACAGACATAAGCTCAAAAAACTGCCATCTACCAGGATATTAATGTCGTTACTTTTTCATTTCTGATATTTAATATCCAAGGAAGCCCGGCTGTGTAATAAAGCCACACTATGGAAACGCCAGTGCGAGGCAAGGTCAGGGAGGAGCAGGGCTTCTGAGTCACAGAGTGTGCTCAGCTCTACCTCCCAGTCATAGACACGCTCCAAAGCACAGCGTCTCTTCAGGCCCTGGGGACTGTTCTGCAGAAATGAAAAAAGCAAGAACCCGTCTCACCCCCTGCCCTAACTCTGGGCTGTTTCCCTCTGTGTTCTGGGGAGCGTGAACAGTGGAGCATAGCCTCACTGTGAAGGCTGCCATGCTGTCCTGGAGAACACATAGAATAATGTCAGGCTTTTTACCCACCCTGGAGAGTTCAGTTTTCTTCACCTCCTGCATGGGCTCTGGGCATTCCAGCTATGTAGAAATCAGGATCTTGTCACCTGACTTCTTGGCTTTAGATATACCATTCCCCATTCGGGAGAGAGGCCTCCTGCACCTTCCTCCTTTGCATAGAGCATTGCTTATTCTCTACATGTGTGCATGTGTGTGTATGTGTGTCCAGCATGCAAAGAACATAAAGTGCTTTAGAGAACCCTGAAAAAGGAAATGGCAATCAATAAGCCTGTCCAAACAATTAGAAAGAGATATTTCCAAGTCTCCTAAATCTATCTGGCATGTGTTAAATGCATGCTGTCAGGCTGCTTGTCATTAAATACCTTCTAAATAATGCAAAGACAATCAGATGTACAAATAAGTGATTCAATTTGGGTGATTGATTATTGGAATAAGGCTCATGCACCCAAGGTATGACATTTCCTACCACATATCCATTTCATTTCCCAGGCGAAAATGATCTTTCCATCTCCTCTCAGGGAAAGTGATCTGATGGCTGGAGGTTTAAAGCATGGGCAAATACTCTTGGGTCCCATGCTTGACTGTTCATCTTGTTTGAATGTTCCTTGGACACATGAAACAGGTGTGTCTATTTTGTTTCCTCTCTGTAGTGTGGAAACGCCATGCTAAGCTCTCCCAAACAACCAAAGAATAAGTGTTTAAATGTCTTTGAAGGTAGAGGTCTTGCAGATAACCTTAATATGACTTGACTTGTCTTGTTTCTGTTCCTACTAACATTGCCATAGCATTTGGACAGCAAGAGATGGGAAACTGACTAAATGTCCACTCACTGTAAGCTGGTTCCATTATCTACAGCACATTCATAAGGTGGAGTATGATTCTGTGATTCTGAGGGAGCTCTGTGAAGTATACAGTTAGGTGGCAAATGCAGGACTCAGTAGAGTATGCATAGCATGTTGCCATTTGTACATGAAAAGGGTAAACTTACGTGACAGCAGCTGACACATATTGGGTTAATGTGCCATTTGGTATTTTAAAGATTTACAGTTATTAACGCAGTCTTCAGAACAGCCCTGTAAGGTATGCCCAGCATTACCCCTGCTTCATCACCAATCAAAAGAAGACACAGGAACCTGCCAAAGCCAGGCTTCAGGCTTTAGGGCTTACACCTTTAGTAACTCATGATAGTCCATAAATGGGAAAGCTTATCTAAGCAGAGAATTTCTGTGGGAGGGAACACAAGAATCTGGAGTGAATAGGTGTCTTTGGGCAAGAGAACTGAAAAGTTGGGGGTGGAGGCTGGGAAGAAGATTTGAATTTCAACATACGCCCTTCAGTACTTTCTAATTTTCATTTTTAACCACGTGCAGATACCATGTATTTCAAAACATAAATAGATCATTTTTAAAAGAGCAAATATATTAGCAGATTATCTCAATTTTAACACCATGGCTTAGTCTTCAGCATCAGTTGGCTCCCATTCAAAGGAAAAATCAAATCGACTTATTTTTAGGATGGCAAAAGGAGGGTCTCTGCAAAAGCCTTATCCTCTGTCAAGCCATGTTTTCTTTTTCTCCTCCTCCCCTTGGCTCCCCAGGCCCCAGAGACAGAGAGAGGTACACTGCGCCACTGTCTGAGAATGCATTCCTTGTTCAAAGAGAAGTTTTCACTAGAATAGATTTTTGCCTTTTGCAATTATGTCATTAAAAGTGTCCTGAACTTCAGACTTGAAATGAACTCCAGAAAGGGTCTGCCCTTTTAGCTTTCTGGCTTTACATAATTTATGGTTTTGAATCTTATTAAAAAATGCAAAGGGATTCAGCAGAGGTTCTAGGCAGGCACTCATCCCTCTGCCCTCCCAGCGGAGTCCTCATTGAATTTCGCTCCCCACAGCGGTGGGGGCACTGCCTTTGGGATTGACAGGTCTTAATCTGGGTCATGGGAAGAATACAGGCATGTGGAAACTGTTCCTCAATCACCCTGCACATTCCTTTGGCTCATCTGTTACCAGATGTAATATTCCCCTCGCACACCCCTTTTTCACTGGTACCTTCTCCTCCCCTCCCCTCCTCTCCACTCCCCTCTCTTCTGTTCCCCACTTTTCCGTCTTTTCATCCAACTGTCTCTCCATCTTCCCTGCTGTGACTCACCTGGTTTTGGGAGTGTCATGTTCAGTGAAGTAGACAGGACCAGAGGAAGGCGAGGCTTGAAATCAAATTGTCTGCTTTCTCTTCTGTGCTCTGCCCCTTCCCAAACGTGTGCCTCTGGGCAAGTGGCTTTAGCCTTTGAAGGCCTCCTGTGAGCTAAGGCTGATCGTTGCCTCTATCTCAAAGGTTACAGGGTAGGTTAAATAACATGCTCAAAGTAAAGAACTCAGCACTGTGTTTGCATGTAATAAACATCTAATATTAGCTTTGTTTTTGGTGAGACAGAACGGTGTTGTAGGTAAGGTCATGTTTCCTGGGAGCAGACTGCCTGAGTTTGAATCCCCCTGCTCTGCCGCTTAATGGTTAGGCCATTTTCAAAGTCACGTCGTCTCTAAGGTCAGTTTCCTTATCAGTGCAATACAGATAACAACGCCATTTTTCTTTTTTTTTTTTTTTTTTGAGACGGAGTTTCGCTCTTGTTACCCAGGCTGGAGTGCAATGGCGCGATCTCGGCTCACCGCATCCTCCGTGTCCTGGGTTCAGGCAATTCTCCTGCCTCAGCCTCCTGAGTAGCTGGGATTACAGGCACGTGCCTCCATGCCCAGCTAATTTTTTGTATGTTTAGTAGAGACGGGGTTTCACTATGTTGACCAGGATGGTCTCGTTCTCTTGACCTCGTGATCCACCCGCCTCGGCCTCCCAAAGTGCTGGGATTACAGGCATGAGCCACCGCGCCGGGCCCAATGCCATTTTTCTGTAGGATCGCTGTGAGGAGGGATGAGATGAAAGTCTGTAAGGGACTGGTACAGAGTAGTCCTTCAATAAATGCAGGCTCTTGGCATGGAAATTTTGTGCCTAGCAGAGTGAAACAAACCAGTAACATTCAAACAAACACGTTGCTTTAAGCCCTTGAAAATTATTTTATCTAATTACTCAGAAGGGTGGCCTCACCCTAAGCCAGATCCTTGGCTGAAACTGTTGCCTTTTCGCTATGCTGTTTGTTGGAAAAGGCTGCGTACCCCAAACCCATGACAGTTTTCTGGATGAGGAGGCTGTCTGAATTTTCACCTGGCAACCTTCACCTCTGACCCCGCTCCATGGCAGGGATGCCCCTCTAAATGTTTCTCCATTCATGGCATACCCTCCACCATCTCCCTGCTCAAGTTCCAGATAAGGAGTGTAGCAACTGAGAACATGTGTGTCTGTGTGGGTGGGTGCGGGTGGGAACAGGGTTCCGGTGGAGAGGACCCAAGCCTCTGCCCCACTGTCAGCCTGGGACAAGCTCAGTGCCCAAGAGTCCGGGAACTGTGGCTTCCAACCTGGGCTCAGAAGCTCGTTCTTTTGCTTCTGGCTGTGAACCCTTGCCAAATTCTTTAGTATCTCTCAGCTTCAGTTTTCTCAACTGTGAAAGTGGAAAGACAGCGCATTCCTCAGAGAGTTGCTATTGACGTAATGCCTGCGGAGTAACTGACTCAGCAAATGGTAGAGGGGTTGTATCTGTTCTAGCCTTGCATGGTGGGTCCTCAGAGCAGCCAACCGAGGGTCGAGGTTGGGGGGTGGGGGCTGACGCAAGAAGGTTGGATTCCTTTAAGATCTGAGGTTTCCAGTCCATCTGTTCCCCTTTAGGCAGAGTGTGATGGTCCAGAAGTTAACTCCTGCTGTAAGGGACCCCAGGACTGGGAGAGAGAGGTGGGAAGGAGCTGAATTGGATGGAAGGCTCTGAAGAGTCTGCAGAATCTGTCAACAGGCCTTTTTTCTGTGGGTGCCGCCTGCTTCGGTAGGGAGCCGGAAGTTATTCTCTCTACTGCCCCCTGGACTTATTCTTGGCATGCTGTGTGCCTTCTCAAGCCAACAAACAAATTTGCACCTTATGTAGTAAAATAAATGAATAAACTGTGGAGGTATCCTGTGTCTTTGGCAGGATGCACCCAGAAGCTCTGCCTGGCACTGCCCTCAGCTGCCCTGGCTCCTGAAGGCTCCAAGTGCCTTCACTTTGCACCCTCTTAGAACCATTTCATCTTTTGTTTTAGATGGTGTTAGGATTCTTTTATTTTCCAAGAGTTTCTTGTAACAGAATGAGTAAATGAACGAACCACAGACTGTCAGGGCAGAAAGACACCTGGACAACCATTTCTGGAGATTACAGAATTGCAGCCCATGGCAAATCTGACCTACAGGCACATTTTTTTTTTCATACAGATGTTTCTGTTTTAAAAATGTAGCCAGGTGTAGTGGCTTATGCCTGTAATCCCAGCACTTGGGAGGTCGAGGCAGGTGGATCACATGCGGTCAGCAGTTCGAGACTAAAGCCTGTCGCTACTAAAAATACAAAAAAGAGCTGAGCGTGGTGGTGTGCATCTGTAATCCCAGCTACTCAGGAGGCTGAGGCAGGAGAATCACTTTAACGCGGGAGGCGGAGGCTGCCGTGAACCGAGATGGCGCCACTGCACTCCAGCCCAGGTGACAAGAATGAAAGTCTGTCTTAAAAATAAAGTAAAATGAATGATATGCCAACATTGAAAACCTGGGAGATCTTTCTGGATGCCCAGTTTCCCTTGCAAAGTCATCAACCTGGCAACACTTGCTTGCAACAGCACATCAGAAATTGGATGGACAGGAGACTGGCCTCCCCTTGGGCCTGTGCCTGAGTCTCCGCCCACCACAGTCCTCGCCACATCCTATTGTGTTAGACTCGATCCCTTTCATTCATTTTCTTATGTGCATGACCCCCCCTAACATTTGAATTCGCAACGTTTTTGTTGTTGTTTGTTTAAATTAAGACCAGTCTTGCTTTGTTGACCAAGCTGGAGTGCAGTGGTGTGATCTCGGTTCACTGCAACCTCTGTCATTGGGGTTCAAGCTATTCTCCTGCCTCAGCCTCCTGAGTAGCTGAGGCTATAGGCACATGCCACCATGCCCCGCTAATTTTTATTTTTTTGTATTTTTAGTAGAGATTGGGTTTCGCCGTGTTGGCCAGGCTAGTCTCAAACTCCTGACCTCAGGTGATCTGCCCACCTCGGCCTCCTAAAGTGCTGGGATTACAGGTGTGAACCACTGAGCCTGTAAATTTGCCATTTCTAATCTAATTAACTCTTTAGAAATCTGAGAAGTGACTCTGCCAATGACACCAAAAGCACAGGGGCCAAGAGTGGGATTTGGACCCACGATTTCTAGGTCAGAGCTCTCTTCATGGAAGCCAAACCTGTTGATGGTAGCCCATCTACATGGCACGCACCCTGGCACTGACACTGAACCCGCTGTAGGGTTCTTTCCTCTCTGGCCATCATCCCTCCTGGGTTTTGGGATCCGGCTGGGATAGCCGTTGTATAGGGTTGGACTCCAGCGTTCCATCTGGCCCTCTCTTCAGACGGCCAGTACGAGAGAAACAGGCCCAGAGATAATCCTTGCCTTCCAGTTGCATGCTTTGAGAGAGATCCCCTCTCTTTATAGTCTCTTCTCTTCTCCCTTTCCATTGTCTCTGTTATATAGGCTGGTGTCGTATTCTCAGTGTTTTGCGTAAATTGTGTTTAAGAGAGGTGAGCTCATGTGATATGGGGTGCCTGGCAACCCGAAACTCAGTCTCACTGCCTTTTATTGCCCACTTACTGATGAGGGCATCTGGCCTGAAAAGGGTAGCCTGACATTGGCTCTGCAAAGCCCGGGTAGTGGCTAAGCCCTGGCCTTGTTCTTCCAGCATTCATGCCTCAGAGGCACATCAAATGGTGCCAGGAACGACCACCACTGCCTCCGAGCAGGCTGAGAGAAGACTGGCAGACAGCAGGAGCAGTGACGTCCTTGTCCTCTGCCTCTGGGGACCTCCATGCTCTGCAGAGGCTGTGACAACAGGTGAGGATTGGGGGAGGGGGGCGTCTCAGTGTTTGGCATGTCCTGTGCATTAGTATGGGTGCTCAGAAGGCCTGGAGGGTAGGGGGGCTGGCAGGAGCTAGCCCTGTGTTTCTATCCTCTCAGGCAGCCACAAATCCCTGTCTCTGAAAATGAAATTAAAAGGAGCAGCTGGGAGATAACACATACAGTAGATCCAAGTGTAAAATACCTCCCTGTCCTTCTGATAAGGCTGTTCCTAGGACAAGCAACAAGGATTACACAGTAATCTTATTATACGGGGTCTGCCAAGGGCAAAGAAAGGGTCAATTTTCTGTGCGCAGCAGGAGAAACACCATCCCCCACTTTCCTGCTCAGAGCCACCATGGCCACTGTACCGGTTGGTACTTCTCATGGAGAAAGGCACGATCATGCTGGCGCCCTGGGCCTCTTTCAGGCTGTGGACATTTCCATCCTCCTCACTGTCTCAGAGTAACTCACCTGATGCCCGTACCTCATTAACTTCCCCCACAATTGGAATCTGCCGCTGGAGTTTGATTCCATCATCTGTCAAAAGAGAAAACTGCGTGGGAAGGAAAAAGTGCGTTGAGACCAAATGCTTTCAGTCTCTGGCCTGTCTGGGTATTGCAGGAGCAGAGGGCTTCTCCCCCTGTTCCTGGGACAGCCTGCCAAAGCAAAGGGTTGTGATAAGCTTCTATCCAAAGGGATAGCTTGGTGGGGGGTAATGTGGGTAGAAAGTGGGAGATGAGATCTTATTAACTTCTGACCCCGCTGCCTGCTTTTTGAGTAACTCAGTGTTAAGAATGCTACCTGGTCCCTGCCTGGCTTTCTCTCCCCTCACGGTCAGCGAAGTCTCACGCCAGCATCTTCGCTCATGGAGCATAACTCTGAGATGTGTGTGTGTGGTGCTGGGTGGGGAGCAGGGGAAGGAGGGAAGGATAGACTTGGAATATTGCCACTGTAAGTCACCTAAGGATGGGAAAATGCACAGATTTCGGCCAGTGAAAAGGAAGAAGATCTGGAATTTACATCATTTATTACATGTGAAACCCAGGGCAGTGTATACAATCACACACAACTCTCTTTTGATTGCCAACGGATGGGAAGAAAAAAGACAATTTAAGAAAATGATAAAACCATTGTTTTGAGCATCATATATAGCTTATTTCTATGTGACACTGGAATATAGATTTGTGCTTACATTATATGAAGTAACGTTTGACGTGTTCACAGTACACAAAGTGGCCTCCAACTGCGGGGTGGTGACCTGAAAGTGGCAGGAGCGTCATCAGGCCTGGCTACGTGAATGAACAAGCATTATTGTCTTATGATAACATGGGTGCCTGCAGTCATACAGATGTTCTCCTCTGTGCTGAAGTCCTTTGATGACATATTAAAAATTACAGGGTGAGTCTGGAACCTAATTACCTTAGACTTTAACCCAGGAGACAGCAAACTTTTTCTGTAAAGACTCAGATAATAAATATTTTCAGCTTTGCAGGCCAGAAGGTCTCTGTTGAAGCTACTCAGCTCTGCCTTTGTAGCACAAAATACAGCATACACAATACAAAACAAACAAATGAGTGTAGCTGGTTTCCAGTAAAACTTAACTTACAAAAACAGGTGGCAAGCTGGGCATGACCCATGGGCCATAGTTTGCCAACCCCCGATCTAAACCTTTGGCAAGCTTTTATATCAAGCACGATGTTAAAAACAAGCCTGACATTTTGGCAGCATTTGCTCATGGAGGGAAGACTGGACCCAGCATGTTTTCATGAGCAAAAGGCACAAAACTTGTTGTCTGGGAAACTGCATTCTCTTTCTGGTCCATTGAGCTAGAGTGAGGCCCTAAGAAAGCCACTTACTTGTCTCAGCCTTGGTTTCCTCAAAAAACGCGAGGGCTTATACCAGAAGCTCTTTAAGTCTCTTGTTAGCATGTACAGGATTCAGTATCACATATCCTCCCCGTCCTTATTATTAATTATTATTATTTATTAGCTTTGATGAGCTTTTAGAGGCTCACATGTGCCTCATGGGGAAAACAGAGGTTGCAACAGTGATATGAAGGAGGAAAAGCCTGTGTCTACCTTCTGCTTCTGGAAATTAAAACAAAGTAACCAATTGTATCCATAAAGTTTTTTCATGGCTCCATTTAATTTCTGTATATCAAAGACTTGTACCATAACTTTCTGATGGCCAGTCTCATACCTGTGCCTACAGCGGCACACCCTCTCAACGTCTGATAGAAGGCAAGCCCAATATCAGCAGCTAGGACTCTGGGAGGCACCCCACGTTAAGAAACTTTGACACTGTCACTACAGACTGTGAATCTTGAAAAATAATCCAAAGGCACGGAGAGGGACGTCAGAAGAATTACCCACAGAACCAGTGTCAGTGAGGCTCCAGTGGGGATACAGTGGGAATATATTGGGGACAGGGCCAGCAGCAGATCCTAACCAGACTCTTCCTTTGCCTGATTGTGGCTCTGGGTCTTGCATCCAGTCTCTCTTGCTTTCTGCCCCTTGTCTGAGACTGAGCCTTTCCACTGTTTCTCTGTAAATCTCTTTCCAACGCACTTAACTTCATGCTTAGGTTAGATAGAAAGACCTTCTGTTACTTGCAAGCAAATATCTGAATGAAACACCAAAGTTAAAACTCTGAATTTAAAAATCAAAACCACAATAAGATAGCATCTGACACCATCAGAGGGCTAACATTAGAAGTCAGAAAATAGCAGATGCTGGCAAGGTTGTCGAGAAAAAGGAATGTATGTACACTGCTGGTGGTAGTGTAAATTAGTTTGACCACTGTGGCAAGCAGGGTGATAATTTCTCAGTTACCTAAACACAGAAGTACCATTCAACCCAGCAATCCCATTACTGGCTATATACCCGAAGGAATACAAATCATTCTGTCATAAAGACACGTACATGCATATGTTTCTTGCAGCACTATTCACAATGGCGAAGACATGGAATCAACCTAAACGTCCATCAAGGATAGACTGGATATAGGATATGTGATACATATACACCACAAAATATGATGTAGTCATAAAAAAGAATGAGATTATATCCATTGCAAAAACATGGATGGAACTGGAGGCTATTATCCTTAGCAAACTAATGCAGGAGCAGAAAACTAAATACCACATGTTCTCACTTATAAGTGGGAGCTAAATGGTGAGAACACATGGACACAGAGAGGGGAACAATACATACTGGGGCCTCTCAGAGGGTACAGGGTGGGAGGAGGGAGAGGATCAGGAGAAATAACAAATGGATATTAGGCTTAATACCTGGGTGGTAAAATAATCTGCATAACAAATCCCCATGACACACAGCTACCTATATAACAAACCTGGACATGTACTCCTGAACTTAAACAAAAGTTAAATTTTTAATAGACTGGTATACCATGGAATATCATGCAACCATAAAAGAATGAGATCATGTCCTTTGCAGGGACGTGGATGGAGCTGGGGGCCATTATCCTTAGCAAATGAATGCAGGAACAGAAAACCAAATACTGCATGCTCTCACTTATAAGAGGGAGCTAAGTGATGAGAACACATGGACACATAGAGGGGAACATCACACTGGGGCCTATCAGAGGGTGGAGGAGGGAAAGGATAAGGAAAAATAACTAATGAATACTAGCCTCAATACCTGGGTGACAAAATAATTTGTACAACAAATCCTCATGACATAAGTTTAGCTATATAACAAAACTTCACATGTACTGAACTTTAAATAAAAGTTAAATTAAAAAGTTAAAAAAAACCCTCTGCATTTAATTTTTAATTTTCATCTTTTAATTTTTATTTATTCAGTTGGAATAACCCTTTCTAGAGCCAGAAGTCATATATCATTAGCATAAACTCTAAGTTCATGGGACACCCAATTCTTTGGGAAGAAGCCTCCCATTTGAAATCTTACCTTGGAACCTGAAGGTGTATGTTGAGCTCATTTCAGAGCTTTCTAAAGGCCTGGCACTCTAAGAGCTATGGCTTCTATTTCAGTGCCTTCATCCACCCATCCATCCATCCATCCATCCACCCACCCATCCATCCATCCACCCATCCACCCACCCACCCACCCATCCACCCATCCACCCATCCACCCATCCATCCATCCACCCATCCACCCATCCATCCATCCATCCATTTATTTGTATAATAATTTATTCCATCAACATTTATCTAGCACCTACTATGTGTTCAGCACTACATAGGGTAGTTACTAAGCTCTATGGAGCTTACAGTCTATGGAGAGTACATTATATGTTCACACACTTAATTTATTTAATTGCACTTTTAAAAATAAGAACCACAAGCCGACTGCGGTGGCTTATGCCCTATAATCCCTGCACTTTGGGAGGCCACGGCAGGTGGATCACCTGAGGTCAGGAGTTCAAGACCAGCCTGGCCAACATGGTGAAACCCCATCTCTACTAAAAATACCAACATTAGCTGGTGCAATAGCGGGCGCCTATAATCCCAGCTACTGGGGAGGGTAAGGCAGGAGAATCACTTGAGCCTGGGAGGCAGAGGTTACAGTGAGCTGAGATTGTGCCATTGCACTTCAGCCTGGGCAACAGGGCAACAGAGTGAGACTCTCTGTCAAAAAAGAACCACAGAGAAGCTTCAAGTCTTTCAACTAAGGACAGCAGTAAGACACTTGCTGTTTGTAAGAAATGTCAAGGAAAGGCTTGCCAAGGAAATGACACTTGAGCTACGAGCAGAAGGATGAATGAGCAAGAAGTAGTTGAAGCAGGGAAAGAAGGGGAGGGAGGACAATGAATGGTGAAGGGTCAGAGCAGGCAGGAGCATCCTGCACTTAGAAACTGGAAAGAAGCCGGGGGTCTGGAGTTGAGTGTGTTGAAGAATAAGAAGGTGAACTGAGACTGGAGAGGCACAGGGGCCTTGTGACCCAAGGTGGAAAATATGGGTGTTCAAGCACAGAACAATTGGAAGCCACTGAGGAGTTTTATTTGGGAGTGTGATATGACTGGAATTCCATTTCTCAAAAATGTCTTTGACTGCCATGTAGAGATTGAAGCGGATTGCTTCCAGTGGGGATACGTAGTTCAGAGGGTAAATATATTTCAGCCCAACTGACAGCATTTTAGAGTAGGCTGGTGGTGGTGAAGGTGGAAATTCAATTCCAGTGTGAGAGGAACAATAGACAGAACTCCATGACTGATCAGCTGAAGGTTTCCACAATGAACTCAGGGTGGATGGAAGTGATCTTTACTGATATGAGGAGTTCTGGAGGAGGAAGGATTGCGGTAAGGAGGAAGAGTTTTGTTTAAGTTATATTGAGTTGTGCTATTACGTGTTGCTCCCTGCAGACACCAAATTTTCTAACTTGGCTGTACCAGTTAGAGTTCTCACCGGTGTGTTATTACTGTCCTCATTGGTCCTTTCTTGGGAATATAAGATGGGCCTTATGCAAAAGTATTGGGTCCCACTGTCTCTGATACCATTACTTCCTACGCTTCTCAATTTCCTGATGTGAGACCTATGATCGTTTATACTCAGAACAGACAGCTTCCTTGCTTTTTCCTTTTCTGCTGGATCTTTCTGTACCACCCCAATGAATATCTGCAACCCCTGCTGAGCACTCCAGCTGTGACTCTCTCCTGGCTCTTTTTTGTTCTTTTCCCAGGAGTGTAACTAGTCCTGACTTCCCAGCATCTTTTGTGTGGGATGTGCTGAGCTCACTGTGACTCTTGGCTTGTGCATTAGGTGTGGCTGGACCCCAAGCTATAACCTATGTGTGTATAAAAACCCTGAAAGATCCAAGGTTTTCTATCCACTTCAATTTCTGACGTCTTACCCTTCTTGCTCTTTGGGTCAAATTCCTGGCCATTCCAAGGCTTACTGCATTAAAAACAGGGAAAAGTTAAGAAACTCCAATCATGAAGCTATTGTCAAATTGCAGGAGGGTATGTTTTCTGGATGATCTGTGAGAATCATTTCTATATCTTCTCTTTTCGTTTTTGTCTGTGAATAATTGTTGCTACCTGCCATAATTGAATCAATGATAATGATTGTCAGTCCCTTAGAAAATGTCAAATACTAGAGAGATGATAAACTCCACCCTGGGAAACTCTAAGCATAGGCCTGGGCTTTGTTCTCTGCAGAAAACTTAACTTCAGAAAAATCCCATTAATGATCCAAATGAAGACCTTCCTTCATGATCCAGATGAAGAGCCCCTTCCTTTCTCACCTCACAAAGGGAAACACACACGATGCCCTTTCATTCTACCATATTTTCTACCTTTTCCTCTGTTAGGATGGGCCTTATGCTGAAGAAAATAGAGCACAGTTGCATCTGAAGGACACAGAAGGAAAAATATACCCCCAAGGCAAAGGAGAGATGGAATGAGCAAGTGCATTAAAATACTATTGAAAGTAGAGAGGAAAAAGCAAAATGCCAACAACTCAGCAGGCCTGGATTATTTCACTACATGACACCAAAAATGAACAGGATACTAATCAATTCATTTTCTTTTTCCACTTGACTCTTAGTTGGAATGGGAACATCTGGAGTTTGAAATCAATCGTCCAGAACTAGCTGCTGAGCTAATTAATATTCACTCAAATGGCACTCCGCCAAGGTGTCCCTTCTTGCATCTCTGTTCCTTGCAGGCAGCAGTGCTTTCCTGTCACCTCTGTCCACCTTAAAGGAACTCTGGTTGGCCAATGCAGGGAGAAGCAGGAGGCGTGGAGGGCGATGAAAGAGTCTGCAGTGTGCCTTTCTGTTGAAGATAATGAAGACGTGCTGGAAAGAACTTAGGAGAAGGAACGTTTCTGCAGAGTGAATACGGAGATCTAATCGGTGGGCTTGCCCTCCACTCTCTTCAGCATAGAAGAGGGTGAGTGCCAGAATGATTTCATGCTTGTATCTTATCAAAGAGGGAAGGAGCCAGAATTAAGATCCCTTTCTTTAACCACAGGCTACTCTGGCTTGGGCACCGTTTCTCTTTTTGGTGACAAGAGGGGTAGGTGCTCTAAATGTTTAGGAACTGTTACTACCACAGTCTGTGCATCCCCAAAAGTTCACTTTTTTATGGCTTGCAACCATGTATTATTTTTTCTTTTCTTTCTTTTTTTTTTTTTTTTTGACAGAGTTTTACTCTGTTGCCCAGGCTGGGGAGTACAAAGGCACAATCTCGGTTCTCTGCAACTTCTGCCTCCCGAGTTCAAGAGATTCTCCTGCCTCAGCCTCCCAAGCAGCTGCCCTCACACCTGGCTGATTTTTGTATTTTTAGTAGAGACGGAGGTTTCACCATTTTTCCCAGGCTGATCTTGAACTCCTGACTTCAGGTGATACTTCGGCCTCAGCTTTCCAAAGTGCTGGGATACAGGCGTGAGCCAGCACGCTCGGCCTGATCATCTATTCTTTACTTCCACTTCATGGTGCATATCTTGAACAGAGATTGCTATAGCTATTAACACCCCAGCTGACCACTTCATCCAATTCACTGGCTTGTTGGTAATTCACTTTGTAGACCTGAACTGACCAATATGGTAGCCCCTTGAAATGTGACTGGTCTGAATTGAGGTGTCCTATGCATTTAAAATACGCACTGTGTTTCAAAGCCTTAATATGTAAAAAGAATATAAAATATTTCATTAACAATTGTTATATTGATTATACATTGAAAGAATACTTTGAACATAGTGTATTAAATTAAATACATATTAAAATTACCACCTGTTTCCTTTTACCTTTATAATGTGGCTACTGGAAAATTTTAAATTACATAGGTGGCTTGTGGTTACAGTATCTTTGCATTGGACAGACTTAAATTTCAATTGATGGCGGTGTTCGGTTTCCTGTAATAAAATAGCCGCTATTTTTTTACTGGTAACTTAACATATGCACCTACCACGGGCATGCCCCAATCTTAGCTCCTTGTACATTATTGTGGCAGCCCTACAATTTAGGGATTACCAGCCTCATTTCACAGATGAAGAACTTGGACTAAGAGAGGACTTGTTACCTGATAGACTCATTTTGTTCAAGTCTACATTTATGAAGCACCCACTGTATATTCTATGGTGCTCCAGGCACTTGGGGTTCCAGGTCTGAAGAGTTACCTACCGCTCCTGACCAGTTTGCCTAAAAACCTAAGTTCCTCAGCTTCCCCTCCCTCTAAATTGTTCTTTTCTTCATACTATGTGGCTCTTCTTGAAGTTTCTCAGTGTCAGGATTATGAGATTTTCAGTCACTTTTATTATTTCATTTTTTTGCCTCTCTTTTTCATGGGGATCAATTATGAAGATAAGGAAATTGAATAGAATTGGAACTGGGGTCTGGGGTTTGGCTTATTGGAGTATTCTCAGTGGTCTGCAGGTGTAATAAGCTGAAGTGTCCAGTTCTTGACTTTATATTCATTTATATCTCAGTGCCAGGATCATTCAAGAAGATCCAGGACTTGATGAACTATACTGTCTTGGGGAAGGAGTTTGCATCTGGGAGGTCTGGGCAGAAGGACAAGGAGGCATAAAAGTCTGCAGATACTGTGCAAAAGAAGCAGAATCAATGTCAGGACCAGAGCTGAACGGTGGGGAAGGGAATGGTGGGGAAGGGCTTCTCTGGGTTCTGATTACGAGGCTGGGGCTTGCAATAAGAGTCCTGGCAGTGTGTGAAGGCAGTTGAGTATACAGGAAGAAAAGCCAAAACCTGCGTAAAAGATCAGACAAGGACTAACATCTAGAAAGATCAAGCCTGACAGCACCTGCTGTCAGGAGCCCACTTTACCAGTAAGTTGAGCCTGAAATCATCTTACCTTCTTAAACCTGGAAACTCTTATGCCTCAGATGACTATGTCTTAGATTCCATACATTCATCTGTTCATTCCTCTTCATGTACCATTGCCAGACTGTGCTGGGTAAATAGAGAGCCATCTCCCTTGGTAGACCAGACTCTATCTTCTGGTTATTAGATTCCATCCTGTTTTAATTCAGAAGATACCTGGAATTTTAAGACTAGCATCTAGAGATGCCTGAACTTTGCAGATGCCCACCATAATGGATTTCTTAAAGGTCAGTGCAGCCTACATTGCATTTTTGACTATTGTCTAAGGTCTTCAGAAGTTGCCCATAGCTGAGTAGGCTCATGCCCAGCTTGTCTGCCTCCCTTTCTCCCCTACCTCCCTCTCCTCCATCCTGCCTCCAGGATGCCTTCCATCAGGGACTAGAAGAACTAGGAGAGCCCCCAGTGTACTTGCAGCTAGAGGCTGCTACAGAAACTTGGCTCCATTTATACCTAATGAATAGCTTTAAATAAAACCATGGTTGTATTTTGTTAATGACATTTCTGATTTTGGAAAATGCAAACATGTCCATCTGTAACAAAACCTGAATGCTTTTACCTTTTGGGGGTTAATAAGAACACAGGATTATACATAAAGCAATAGTCCATAGCAGAAGTCTCTGACCAGAGCTGTTAGGGATTATGTGTTCCTGTCAGGTCCCTGGTGGGGGAGCAGAAAAAAAGCACCTGCCTGAAGTTCCAGTCTCCCCAGAAGCATTCAGCTGCAGAAGCGGTGTCAAAGAAGGCTCCAAACAGAGCAGGAAGCATATCGCCTCTGTCCTTAGCTTGGTGGTAAAAAAAATTTGGTGAGTGTTTCTCTTAGTCAAAAGAAATGTGTTTTGTTTACTGACTATCCAGCCAGTACAGGAGTTAATAAGTATTCAATATATACATATGCAGAAATAAATGAATAGATGAATGGATGAGTTATATTATTCATCAATCATTTGTGTGTTTGTCATTTTTAAACATATTTATCAGGTGACCTTCTCTTCCCCAGCCACCACTCCTCAGTTTTGGCAGATGCTGAGCGCCTAGATTTGTCCTTTCCCATTGGATCTATAGTTTGCTTTTGCATCAATGAAGTGACTATCTGATCTTAATTCCATCTCGATCTGGACCATCTAATTAAGCACTTATGCTCTTCTAGATCCTAGACATCCTTATCTTGACCCATTCTGTCCTCTATAACCCACGCTTTGCTGTGATAATCTTTAAGGGTCTTTTTTTTTTTTTTTGAGACGGAGTTTCACTCATGCTACCCAGGCTGGAGTGCAATGGCGCGATCTCAGCTCACCGCAACCTCCGCCTCCTGGGTTCAGGCAATTCTCCTGCCTCAGCCTCCTGAGTAGCTGGGATTACAGGCACGCACCACCATGCCCAGCTAATGTTTTGTATTTTTAGTAGAGACGGGGTTTCACCATGTTGACCAGGATGGTCTCGATCTCTTGACCTCGTGATCCACCCGCCTCGGCCTCCCAAAGTGCTGGGATTACAGGCTTGAGCCACCGCGCCCAGCCAAGGGTCTTTTTTTAAACCAGGAACCTGAGACAAGAACCATTGACATATAAAACCAACAGGTGGTTTTATATTAACATACCATGGTTTCTCACTTCTTGCATTACCTGCATTGTTGTTTTCCAAATAGATGTTTAAGAACGTTGATGTAACGGCGTTGTGGTCCATGGCAAGTTTTTGAGAGTTCTATTACTTTTCCGTAATGATTTTTAGAATTTTTGATTTTATATCCATACCAATTATATGATCTTATAGGCGTTTTCCAAAGCCTTAGCAAGACCATCATTTAAGAAAATCCTGTCACCATTTCAGTGACCAGATTTATAGTTTGTCTGTGTTCACATCAAAGCCAACTAGTACCATTCTAATTATCTGAGCTAAAGAGGAAATAATAGAGGTAGATTGAAGCATAAAATATGTTTTCTGTCTACGTGATGTCACTTCATCCTGCACCAGGGATAGCTTTGTAGTAGTTTGCAAAGAAAAAAAAGTAATGAAAAAATGGAGTCATCGCAGAGCCCACATTAGTATTAGCATGCTGAATTTAAAATAATTTATTCCAGCAGTCAGTATCATATTCACATTGCGAGCTGATATTTAGTTTTAGCAAAAGAACCATATCCATCACATTAAATTAATGTTGTTAATTTAAATGTTATTGGTTTTGTTTGTATTTGATTTGTGAGTTTGCTTTGATTTTATAGTTGTATAAGAGTTATAAGCATAAAGACCATATACTTAGTTTTATGTCTCTACATATTTTAGTATGTCAGGAATAAAAGAATAAAATGTAACTATTCAGTGTCTTTTCCTGGCAAATACTGCCTAATAGCACCCCAACCTTTAGTTCCCTTGCAATTGTCTCCAAGCCTTTCCATTCCTGGAGAACAATGGGGCTGTCCCAGATCAGGGGGATCCCTCCTCTGGACCACTGGATAGATCCAAATTTTGCAGCAAAACCTCACTCTGCAGACCATAGGGTTTATAGATTATTTAAGGTGGAGTAAACTCTCTGAGAATTTCATTGCAGACAGGTTTCTAACTCAGTTGACGCTGAGCTTGCTGACATGAAGCATCGTTTACTAGAGGACACCATCTCTTCAAAGAAATACTAAAACAAAAACCAGAACATGTATCAGAGCTAAAATTAGCTCCCACTGATGGTATGACCTGGGCATGGATCAAAAACTCAAAATCTGTCTACATGACCTCAAGCGGACACCAAAGGCAGGGATTGGAAATGCTTCTCGGGGAAGAAAGCATGACCTTCTAGGTTCCTACTCCAATGAGAGAAGACAGGATGGCCTGTAGAGTTCTGCTCCCTATAGATTTTAGTCTCTAGGACCAAAGGACTCATCACTCCTGTGCAGTAACCATGGGAAGCAGCGTTGACACTGAAACCTAAAGCCATCATTTCTGTCACTGGCTATAGCATAGGCACAGAAGGACAGTAGAGTCAGCAGAGTGCAGGTGTCTGAGTTTGCCTCCTTCCTGGATATCACACCTCAAAAGTTTCAGTGCTTTTAGTAGAGCCTTGGAAAGAAGAATGGTGGATAGGAAGAAGGGTGGTCAGGCAATTAACATCAGACCAGCGGACAGAAGGCTCCTTCTCCTCTTCATAACACATCTATCTAGAAATGATCTCAGCCCTGAAAGTCTTGGAATTTACTGCCTTCTCCCATTTCACATGAGGGACCTGAGCCCATTCTAGACTCTCAGAAGTCTTGAGTATTAGGACTCCCCATGATGGGGACCCCTCCACTCCTTTTTCCTACCAGGATCTGAGACTTGTATTTGGTTGCCTGTTGAGCCTGGGGAATTCTTAGAATGAAAAAGGTCTATGTGCTTTCACCGTCACCCCTGGCCTCTAGGCACTAGATGCCAGCAGCAACCTCCTCCTAATTGTGGCAAACAAAAATGTCTCCAGAAATTGCCAAATGTCACCTTGTGGCAGGGGAACAGAATCTCCCCTGGTTAAGAACCATTGATGGCAAATGAGAGATTTTTCAATGTCTACCTGCAAGAAGACTATGA
Organism: Sapajus apella; assembly: GCF_009761245.1. NCBI lineage: Eukaryota > Metazoa > Chordata > Mammalia > Primates > Cebidae > Sapajus > Sapajus apella. The sequence continues at coordinate 2,050,068 of NW_022437069.1, forward strand.
ATGGTTTATTTCCATTTATCTGCTTATCCAGAATCATTGTATTACCCCAAGCATCACAAATCAGTACTAACGTTACCTCACCCTAGATCTCTACAGACAGCTATGAGGAGTCATCACTCACCAAATCAAACTGCTAGTAAGTCAGTAAGGTAATTCTGAAACCATGTTTATTGGTTACCTATCAACTGCATTCACTATATCATCTGCAATTCTTCCAACTCCCCTGCAGGATAGGAGTTTGCAATGCCATTTTGCTGTGAAAAATTTGAGGCACAGAGAAGTTAGCTTATGAGGAGGAGCCAGGATTTTATCATAGACGGATTTTGCTCCAAAGTACATGTAACCACCCTGTTTCTCTGAGTGCTCCGTAACATCCCTGATGAAATTCTGCAATGCACGGCCCTGGAGCAGAGCAATGCAGTGGTCCTGTCACCACTAAAGCCACACAAAGTGTGCCACACACAGACAGGCTGCTAGTGAGCTGTCAGCCAAGTGCCCTGGGGGCCTGCACTGCCACTCGAAGGCTGACCTTGCAATGCTTTTTGCGTTCCCATGAAACCTGAGCACTTTTTTAAAGCACTTTACTGTCTCTGGATATTGGCCAAATCTTCCTACACTTGTCTTATTTGAATTGTGACTGCGGCAAAACCTCATCTTTTAGGGAGTGAGGTGGCCTGATCCGGAGCTCATGATTCTAGAAGTATGTTCTAAGAAGCTGTGTTCTCAAGATTATATTTTGTCATTTCATGCCCACCGGTGCATTTTTCTCCAAATCTTTGGCCGACATACCCGTTTTGTAAACTTGTAGCAATTGCCCGTAAAGTTCCAAACAAAATTCTTGCTGGCCTATTTTAAAAGTTCCCAAAAGTATAGAGTTGGAAAAAAATAAAATCTCCCGCGATTGTTTGTTAAAATTCCCATGATAATATATATTTGCATCTCATTTTCCTAGCTACTTTAGGCTGAATTCTCTTTGCACAAAATGATGACATTAAACTGAAATATGGCTGTGAGCAGCCTTGGCAAGCGATTTCAGCAATGGCCCCTTTAACATCTTGGCAGGTTCGTTTTTAGCACTTTTATTCCCTGTCACCCCTCTACCTCTCCCTCCAGCTAGCTGCCCAATTTTCCATGTTTTTTTTTTTAATAATATGTAATTCAGATTACTCAAAGTGGTTTAGAATGTTAGCCAATTTCCTTAATATTCCAGAGGCCATGTCATCGGAATCTACTGATTTGTATACATTCATATTTCCTAGGTCTTTTCTTATCTATGTTTTGACAATAGCAATTTGGGTAAGAATTTCATTACTTCCTAATTGCTCCGATTTCTTCTTTATTTCCTCTCGTTAAAGACAAATTCAGAAAATGACTTCCCTATCTCAGCAGCTTTAATCCTGCCCTTCATCCTCTATCCTTCCTTCCTTCCTTCCTTCCTTCTTTACTACCTGAGCTGAGGTTTCTCGGAGAGCTAATTCACTCGCTTGTTTCCTTTTGGAGGCAGAGAAAGCTTCTGACTTGTAGGCTTATTTTTGCTAAAGAGTTCAGGACAGAAAAGCGCATTTTTAAAAACTTTTCATCCTCTCATATATTTCTCCCACAAGCTGCTTGCAGACCCTTTCCCTCGATTAATGTTCAGCATCAGAGCTGATAAGAGAAAGCTAAAGTCCAAATGCACTACAAATCTTGTAAGGCACTTTTGAAACTAGCTTCCAAAGTAACCTTGTTTTTAACCCTACAGTTTTTTTTTCTTTTGTTTTACTGAAGTGAGCCTTCAAGCTCTATCCTCCTTTACTTTGAAGAACAGAATCTCAAAAATGGAGGAGGTAAAGAAATGCTTTCTTTTTCTTTTTTGTTTTTTTTTTTTGAGACAGAGTCTCGCTCTGTCGCCAGGCTGGAGTGCAGTGGCGTGATCTCGGCTCACTGCCACCTCCGCCTCCTGGGTTCAAGCAATTCTCCTGCCTCAGCCTCCTGAGTAGCTGGGACTACAGGTGTGCGCCACCATGCCCAGCTAATTTTTGTATTTTTTTAGTAGAGACGGGGTTTCACCATGTTGGCCAGGATGGTCTCAATCTCTTGACCTTGTGATCCGCCCGCCTCGGCCTCCCAAAGTGCTGGGATTACAAGCATGAGCCATCACGCCTAGCCAGAAGTGCTTTCTTAGATTTAGGTTGATTTTTTAGTCCCAGGAACACCTAAAATCCCTGTTCAGAGGTGATTATGGTGTAGTAGATTAAGGCATTTTCTCCGTCTGGTAATTAGGTATTTCTGGAAATATTTGCCTTCGCTCTGAGTGTGTGTGTGTGTCTGTGTGTCTAACTGGTAACTCATATTGATGCTACCTGTTACTCACATCTGCATGAAATCAGCAATCATCCTGGCCAATCCAAGCAGAAAGTTCTCAACATCTGGAGGTTTGAAGTTGGTGAACAGAACTCCTGGATGCTTGCACTGCTTTTCTTCTTTCTGGTTTTTGTCCTTGTGCTTGGCATCAGAGTAGACATCGCCTTGGTGGTTCCTCTTGTAAACTGAGCCTTGTGCTTCAGATGTGTTACTGAAGTTCGCCTGGAAAGAACGTCATGGGTCTCGGTGGAGAGTTGTTGGACGAACCCCAGACCATGTTATGAAACAAACCCTTGTTTCCAGGGCGGGACAGTTGCCGGATGATTTGCTTTATGTGGTTGCAAATAAAAATGACAAAAATAAAACATCCTTAATTTCTGGGAAAGTCAGGGCTACAATTTCAAGAAAGAGTTATTCAAGGAAAGGGTGATGTCTCATGTTGGGAGATCTGCTGGAGACAGCCCGATGGCCTTTCCAACCTGGGGCCACTTTCTCACCTCTGGGGACAGAGCTCTGTGTCTTGGGCTGAGGAATAGGAGTGGATGGTTATGTTGGCAGCCAGTGGTGGAGGCCCTGGGTCCCATTTCCCAAACACACTGGTTCTCCCTTCTTTTTCCCAATTAAATCCTTGCCTGAGGCCCCTGTGTCTTCTTGGGCTCGATTTCTGCCTTTGAATCTCATTCAATATCCCCTGGAGCCTAATCTTTAAGGCTGGGCTTCTCTGCTGCATCACCTACCCCAAGATTACCAGGTCAAATCTCTGATCCTTGGTCCATATTTGGTTGTTTGGCCTAGGATCATTTCTGATGGGGCCTCTTCTCATGTTAAATCTTGAATTTGTTGTCCCTCAGTTAAGCCATTACAAGCCTAGTGTTCAGGGTCTGCAACGTTCATCCAGTCTTCCGGGTCAGCCTAGATCTCAGGGAGAGGCCTGCTGTATGATGGCTTGCATATCACCTCTAAATCCTGTCCCTACCACCCCAAAGCTCAAAATGCAAAGATGGAATGACCCACGTATGATGCAGATTCATCAGTAATGCCTAAAGAAAAATTATCAAGTAAGGATAATTTTGCCACCCCTCCTGCCCGCCCACACCCTCACTGAGACATTGGCTGAGTCTGGGCATTTTTGGTTTTGGTTTTTGGAAATGGTGGGTAAAATGCTAGTAATATCTAGTAAATAAAGACCAGAGATAGATGCCAATAACCAGCCCATAGTGCACTGGATGGACCCCACAACAACAAATTATCTGTAATCTCAGTAGTGCTGAAGTTGAGAAACCCTGACCTACAGGAAAATCAGGTGGAAGTAATAGATACACAGCTCAACAGAAAGGAATTTTTTCCCCTCAGACGCAACTGACCTTGTTTTCTTATTTCACGGAACATTAGTCCATGGTAAGTGTACAGGTGCCAACTGACTTCACTGAGAGGTCTTTTCGCTCACCTTGCACTGCATTCCCTAAGTAAGGCCTTAACGATGTACTGAGGAATTCCCCGGCACGTAATGTGATACATACATTATTTCTGCAAACATTTCGAGAGAACCTACCTTTCCTAAGAGGAAGACCAGGCTCTGGGTATACAGAAGTGATCAACGCAATCTCTGCCACCAAGGAGACTAGTGCAGGAGCCAGCAAGTCATCTAAAGATTGTTGTACAATGAGATATGACGCAGTAGACGTGCAAGAGGAGGAGCATTGTTGTCAGAGTGAAACCCGGGGAGTGCTTCCTGTAAAAGGCAAAATCTGAGCCAAGTCTTAATGTATACTTAGTGATGGTTCAGTGTAATAGGGCAAAAGGCTAAGCAGTCATGGAAGGGCAGAATTGTAATCAGCCTTCTCCAGAGAAACAGATCCCATAGGATATATACAGATACATGAAGGGGATTTACAATGAGAGTTGGCTCACATGCTTATGGAAGCTGAGAAGTTCCACTATAGACCACCATTGAGTTGGAGAACCAGGAAAGCCAGTGATATCATCTAGTCTGAGTCTGAAAGCCTGAGACCCAGAGGACTGGGAGGAGAGGTGCTTGTAGCTTGTGTAAGTCTAGAATCTGAAGGTCCAAGAACCTCAAGCTCTCATGTCCCAGGGCAAGAGAAGATGGACATCCTAGTTCCATAAGAGAGCAAATTCTCCCTTCCTCTGCTGTTTTGTTCTGTTGGCGCCGTCAATGAATTGCATGAGTCCCACCCATCTTGGTGATTTTGGTGGGTCTTTTTTATTCAGTCTACTGATACAATTGCTCATCTCTTCCAGAAACACCCACATAAACACACTCAGGAATAATGCTTTACCAGCTATCTGGGGACACTTTAAGCCAGTCAAGCTGACACATAAAATGAACCATTGCAGGCAGGTAAAATAGGACGGGCTGGCTGCCCAATGCCTAGCCTTTCAGGACAGAATAGTCTTTCAAGGTGAGTAAGGTGAGAAAATACTATGGATGGAAAAATAAAGAAGGCAGATGATTTGTCTAAGGCCACAACACAAATCAGTGTCAGGGTTAAAATAGTTTCTAGTTGTCAGATACAGCTGATTATGTATTCATTCATTCATTCGTTTTCTTTTCTTTTTTTTTTTTTTTTTTTTTTTTTTTTTTTTT
>NW_022437069.1:2055118-2059593 GCF_009761245.1 Sapajus apella
GCCTCCTGGGTTCAGGCAATTCTCCTGCCTCAGCCTCCTGAGTAGCTGGGATTACAGGCACGCGCCACCATGCCCAGCTGATTTTTTTTAGTAGAGATGGGGTTTCACCATGTTGACCAGCATGGTCTCAAGCTCTTGACCTCGTGATCCACCTGCCTCGGCCTCCCAAAGTGCTGGGATTACAGGCATGAGTCACTGTGCCCGGCCCTCATTTTCTTATTAAATATTTATTTATTGAGAGACTGGGCACTATGTAAGTTCAAATCCCACCTTTAACACAAATGTTGGACAAGTTACTTAAGCTCTGTGAGCCTTAGTTTGCTTGCCTGTCGAATAGAAATAAGAGTAGTGATTATGTCTCTTGGGAGCTTTTGCAAATATTAAATGAGTGAATGCCTTTGAAGCTTTTAGCATCTAATATTCAGGGCAGGCATTCAACTACACTGTGGTCATTGTCTTCATCATCATCATTATTTTTGCTATCATTGTCCCCTTCTCCCAAGCGCATGTTTTCTGTACCAAGGCTTTAGCACTGCCACGTAGGCAGTGAGGCAGCTTCCGGAGGCTCCCAGGCATTCAGGTACAGAGTATTTAGTATTCCATTTGCCTCTTGTCAGCAAGTGGGGACTGAGCAGAGCAGACTGCTCACTCAGCCTTCAATTCACGCGTCTCCTGTTTCTCTCCCTGTAAGCTGCTAAAAGGTAGGAAGGAAGCTGTTTCATTACAGCCTCATTTACACCTCTTCAGTCTCTCTGCTCCCTCAAAGGAAAGTCAAGTTGCTGTGTTCTGCACAAACAGAATCTGGCATACAATATTCTAAGCCAGGCTTTCTCAGTTAAGCCTTGTCAGATGTCATTTCTCCTGCACTGCCCAGAGGGGGAGGTTATCAACCCATCCCTATCCCGACATGGTGCTTCCATGTGCTATATGGTTATATAAATGCTCTTTGGGCAGGAGCCATGGAAAGGCTGCCAGGCTAGACCCTGGTAATGGCTAGGGGGCTGGCAGGGATCAATTTTGAAACTGACTCCTGTGCGGCAATAAATTGATCCTAGACTTGTTCTCAGAGCAAGCTAATCCCTATCCCCTCCTGTGCACAGGAGGATAACGAGGGCTCTAGACACATAAACAGACTCACAGATGGCTGGATGTCACACCTTTGGCAATTCTTACTTACGGATGGCTTCATGCTGTTGTCCTCTGGCACTTCAGCCTGTAACATGTCTAAGAACTTGCTGGAGTGTTCCCGTGGGGAGGAGAATCCTCTTCCTGTCACCTCTACAAACCTCCCTACCCCTTTGCCCTGCCTGAGTCCACCCACACACATGTGCATACACACACACAAACAATAAAGTTGTCAAACACGTTGAGAAATCTAAGATATTGTGCCTAATACAATGTTGCAGTTTACTGATGAGGAGATGGTATCATGGAATCTACATGGAGAGTCAAAAGATGTCAGGACCTCTAGGACCTCTTTTGAGAGTCCCCAGAGAAACAAGTTAAAGGCAACGAAAGCCATCAGCCTACGTCTCTGACGCCAGTGCCCCTCTGGGAGGTTACTGTCTATCTAGAATGGTCACTCTCAAACTCTAGCATGCAGCAGCCTGACCTGGAGGGCTTGTTAAAAACCAGATTACAGGGCCTTCCCAGAAGGCTGAGAATTTCTGATTCAGTAGGTCTGCAGTCAGCCCTAGTATTTACATTTTTAACAAGTTCCCAGGTGACTCTGATGCTTCTGGTCCACGAACCACTGACCTAGAAGATGTACTCAGCCCTAGAATACGTTAAATAAAGGAAATTCTTTATGGACTCTAATCACCCATTAAATAGGAAGATACGGACAAGGTGAACAGAGCAGGAAATTCTCACCTGCCCAGCAGCAATAGTATATGTGCTCTCCCAGGCAGCCATTGGATAAACTGTTGCCTGAGCGTCTTCTGCCTGGAAAACTGTGGAGCACAGGCTGGGGAGGTTCTGTTTCTGGCTCTACAGAGCCTGGCTGCAGCACCCCACTGTTTCATCCATCATCTACTCAGGATGCTCTTTGTGTTGGTCTTCTCCACCACACTGGTTGCTTTCAGAAATAGGGGCCAAGTTCTCAGTAAAGTCATTCTTTCTCTCTGAAGCCCCAGTACGGATGTAGCACCTGCTCCTTCCTGACCCATCTGCCCAATGCAAGAACAAGCAGGTCTTTCTAATTTATTCTCCTACTAGGTAGCTGGCTGACCTTTCTCAGTCCAGCGGATGGCTGTGCTTAGCAGAAAGAGGAAAAGAAGTCAGAGGGCGAATACCCAGCCCCATGTCTTTGTTCATGTTGCTATCCTTAGTATATACCTTATTCTTTTTCTTGGCTTATTGAAATGCTACCAGCCGAAACTAACAGGTCATTTGTAACGGAAACACTTAGACCAGTCTGGCTTAAGTGTACGGTAACTATAGAGATCATGGTGGAAAGGTGGGTGTATAGAGGCCCCACTGAGGGCAGCCTTAAATGCCAGGCTGAAGAATTTGCATGTAGATCAGCAAAGGTGAGCCGGGAAAAATATGGGCTGCAGGAGGGAGGTGTCATCACAAGCACTGTCCTCAATGTTGCTCTTTCGTTTTTCTCTAAAACTAAAATTATCATCTGAGTTCTGTATACCAAATTTTTAAAAATAAAGATTTCCTCCAGAGGGACATTCTCCTACTAATGCCCATTCATCAAACCCCTGACAAGCTCATTGTCTGGAGAAAGTCAAAGAGATTCAAGATGGGAGGGGAAATCTTCAGGAGGATACAGAGAACACTACCCTTGGTGTCAGGGGAAGCAGGGTGCCTGGAAAAAGAGCAGCCAATTTCATCAGAACAAAAAGAACACTTAAAGAATACATAAGTAGAAAGTATCAGAGAAGAAGGGGGGAAAGGGCAATGATTAACTTTATGCCCAGCATGGCTTTTAATCAAAAACTACACAGAGAATTAGATATAAGTATTCCCGTTTTGCTGATAAGGGAATAGGCTCAGAGAGGTAAACAACTTCTCAAAATTTCCAAAACAGCTGACTGGTGGAAGTACTGTTGGATCCCAAAGCCTATCCACATTCATCTGCTGGTCACCGTCACCACACTTGGCTTGACACAAATGGCCAAGATCTAGCCCTCATGTTGGGGTAGCTTGTTAAACTGGGAAGGGTAGCACACACGGACGCTCAAATGCGCAATAAAAATGACCAAACTGGAGGAGAGCCTTAAGGAAGGTACAAAGGGCTGAGCACACTGGGACCAGAGGAGGAGAAGAAATTTTCACCCAGAGGATACAGGAAGATAGTGATGGAAGACTTGGCATTTGAGCTGCTTTGGTGGTTGACCCAACTCGGGTAGTTAAGAAGATTGAACAGGCCGGGCGTGGTGGCTCACGCCTGTAATCCCAGCACTTTGGGAGGCCGAGGCAGGTGGATCACGAGGTCAAGAGATCGAGACCATCCTGGCCAACATGGTGAAACCCCCGTCTCTACTAAAAATACAAAAATTAGCTGGGTGTGGTGGCGCGTGCCTGTAGTCCCAGCTACTTGGGAGGCTGAGGCAGAAGAATTGCTTGAACCCAGGAGACGGAGTTTGCAGTGAGGCGAGATCGTTCCACTGCACTCCAGCCTGGCGCCTGGAGACTGGGCGAGATTCTGTCTCAAAAAAAAAAAAAAAAAAAAAAGACGGAAGAGAGCAGTACTGGGGATTCCAGGTGGCATAAAGGTGGGGAATGCCGGCTTTGTGGGGGGGATCAGGTAATGTACGTGAGAGAAAAATTTGCAAAGGAGGGCCAGGCAGGGGAGGATTTTGAAGATCACCCTAAAGCATGTGCACTTTTCTGTGGGCAAGGGGGAGCCAAAGCGCACGTCAGCACAGGGCAGTGACGTGGGCCGAGCTGGGCTGAGAGAGGAACGTGGAGGAGGCCAATGCTGGAGGGCTCTGTGCCTCTGCAGTGCTCAGGAGCCTCTTAGCTCTGCATGAATGCAAACAGTGGGCACAGTGAAAGGGGTCTGGGCTGAGAAGGAGGACCACTGGAGAGGCTGCACAAATCATTACGGATCTTAATTAGGATGAGAGCCCCTTGAGTTCTTAAGTAAGATCAGATGTGAGAGCAGATTATTTGCATGTGGGCCATACAGTTGGTATGGGCGGAAATCAGTGAAAAATGAAGTGAGGGTCAGCGAGACCTCAGGGTAGCCCAGTTACTTCTTTTGCAGAGTGTTCTCTGGTTCAGAGTCCCTTTCAGATGGAAATAATTTCTCGGAGAACTCTGCGGTAGCAGACTCTCACCAAGTGAAGTGGTTTGGCTACATCCCCGCCAAAATCTCAACCTGAATTGGATCTCCCGGCATCTCCACGTGTTGTGGGCGGGAGTGGGGGCGGGGCAGGTAGCTGATTGGATCACCGGGTCCGGTCTTTCCAGCGCTATTCTCGTGATAGGGAGTAAGTCTCGCGAGATCTGACGGGTTT
>NW_022437069.1:2059603-2170927 GCF_009761245.1 Sapajus apella
TTCTCGTGATAGGGAGTAAGTCTCGCGAGATCTGACGGGTTTCTTTCCTGCTTCCGCGTTTGGTTCTTCCTCATGGTCTCTTGCTGCCGTCGTGGGGGGAGAGGCTCCTGGACCAGCCTGGCCAGCTTGGTGAAGCCCTGTTTCTACCAGAAGTACAAAAAGCTAGCTGAGCGTCGTGGCGGGCGCCTGTAATCCCAGCTGCCGGGGAGGCTGAGGCCGGAGAGCTGCTTGAACCTGGGGGCCGAGGTGGTGAGCTGGGCCCGCGCCCCGCACTGCAGCCTGGGCAGCGGGTGGAGACCCCATCTCCGAAAAAAGAACAGTCTCCTGCGTCCTGCCGTGATCCCGAGACCTCCCCAGCCCTGTGGAACTGTAAGTCCAATTTAACACTTTTTTTTTGTTCTGAGACTCGGGCATGTCTTTGTCAGCAGCGTGAAAACAGACTCACACACCCAGCCCAGGGCCGAAGACGTGTCCTCCTGGCGTTATCACCGGCTGCCCTGCGCTTTAAGGGCAGGGATTCAGCCACAGAGGAAGCGGGCCACACTCGGTGGAGGCTGAAGGCTGAGCTCTGAGCAGCTAGACTGACCCGGTAGTGGACTTCTTTCGTCCAGTGCTGGATTTGTCAGCCCTCTGTGAGGATCTCATCGCCGTGCATCGCCCACAATCAGAGCTGGCCTAGATGGGAAACAGGCCTTCTCTAGCGCCTTGTCCAATTAAGTTTCAGGGAATGTGTGGCACAGCCCTTGGCTGTGACAGGACAAATGATGGATGACCAAAAGCTCATTTTTGAACTTACAAATTTGGCTGATTTTCATGATGTTAGGGGGGAGGGGGGCAGGGAGAGAAGGAGAGGGAAAGTAAGACGAGAAAGGGAAGTTTAAGATGGACTCTGTATGATGGCCAAGATGGGCTGGGTAAAGAACAGACGTATGCTGGAGCACCAGTACCTTCCTATGATTAATTTCTGTGGGAAGCATCAGGATTCTTGATCGAATCCTACATTTTACGTTGTTCAAAACGGTATCAAGCACAACTGGTTTCTTGACAAATCTTGATTTTGCCACATTCAAAGTGCTTTTAAATGTGACTAACGTTAATTGAACACCTATCATAGGCCAGGAACTGTGTTTCAGCCTGTTTATATACAAATCCAGTGTAATCCTTAGGACAACCTTGAAGATGGAAATTTCTTCACAGTTCTACTGATTCTCATCTGGGAGTTTAGGAAGACTAAGTGACTCACTCAGGAGTTGCTAATAAAGTCTGTTATTTCCAAACACCTGTCGATTCTCCTACAAGAATTGAGCTTCCTAAGTAAGCCCTTCTTCCTCATCTGTTGCAGAGCTCCAGATAATGAGAGAAAAGCAGCAGGCATCAGTTTTAACTAGGGCCGTCAGATCACACAACTCCAGGAGGCTTCCTCATAGATTAACAATGCACAATTCTTCAACCTGTTGAGAACTTTCTTTGCCCTAGAGCAGGGGTTAGCAAACTTTTTCTGTAAAGGGCTGAGTGTTAAATATTTTAGGCTTTGGGGGCCTTCTTGTCTCTTTGGCAGCTGCTCAACTCTGCTGCTGCAGTGGAAAAGTAGCCATAGACAATAGGGAAGTGAATGTGTGGCTGTGTTCCGATAAAACTTTATTTCTAAAATCAGGGCCGTAGGCTGGATTTGGTCCAGGGGCCTGATGTGACCCACAGGTTGTACTTTGCTGTCCCAGCTTCAGAGCAACGGCCAGCTTAAAATAGATGCCTACAAGCAGGGCATTGAGAAGCAATGTTTCCTGAAAATGAGGTCCTTCAAGATAATGTTAGTGTGAGAATGGAGACTCAGAGTGCGAATTGATAGCTGAAGAGCCAAGTGTGGTTTGCAGACATGATTTGTTTGGTTTGTACTATGTTTAAGATTTTTCAAATTAGCTGCTTACATTTAAAGATTGGGAGAAGGCACATGAAACACATTTGAAATGTCTGCATCTCATGAAAAACTGGAAGATCTTCTCTTGGGGGGGATTCCCTCACATTTCCCCATGGCAATCATTGGCTGGCGCTGAGTAGGGGCTGTCTGCGTTAGGCAGGCAGGGCCTGAGTGCCGCCATTTACTACAAGCTCCATATGACCTGCATTCAGCTTACCTGATACTTGGGTTTGTGACTCATGTTTTAAGGATACTTAGATTTTAAAAATAAATGTTGTTATGTGTATGTAAGGTAGATGACATGATGCCATGAGATACATATAGATAGTAAAATGGTTACTATAGTAAAACAAACTAACATATCCATCAAGAATCTAAAAAACAAGTGAAATATGCAGAGGTAGAGAATAAAACAGTGGTTACCAAGGGTGGGGGAGGGAGAGAAGGAAATGCGACGATATGGTCCAAGCGTACAAAGTGGCAGATGAGGACACTTACTTTGCAGATAAGCATTAAATCCCAACTTCACGTAGGCCCTCAGCCATTCTTCTATTTTTCTCTTATTGCTTTTCTACTGCTAACATACCTGGGCCAGGGAGGGGCTGATGGTGCTGAAATAAGGTCCTGAATGGGCTAGCTTTCTGGAACAGTGTGGAGAGGGAAAGGCCAGGGGTAGGTATAAGTAACAGCTCCAAGGATGAAAAACACAGAGGCCAAGTTCAAGCTCAAGGGAGGACCTTGGCTGGAGATGAGAGACAATGAAAAGGTCAACACCTGACCGGACACAGGAGTGAGTGAGTCTTGAGCAGCGTGGGGCCTAGCAGCGTGGGTCTAGGGGGATGGGCAGGGGTGGGTCTGTGAAGGGTTTCCATTTGCTAAAGCTAGGCAGTATGTGGGTAAACCAGCCTAAATCACAGATCAGGTTCCCAGACCTTCATTCCCCCAGGCCTTGGCTGCTTCCCGTCCCTGTGCTGGGTGCTGTGCATATTTTGTGATACATAAATGAAAATGAATTATCTCAACAGAGTGCCTGGCATGATTTGATAAATGTGTTTGTTTTTTATTCATATCAGCATTTCCCCATCTGTTCATCTTTCCTCTTTACCCAGTGGATTAGTCTGTTCTTGCATTGCTATTAAGAAACACCTGAGACCGGGCCGGGCGCGGTGGCTCAAGCCTGTAATCCCAGCACTTTGGGAGGCCGAGGCGGGTGGATCACGAGGTCAAGAGATCGAGACCATCCTGATCAACATGGTGAAACCCCGTCTCTACTAAAAATACAAAAATTAGCTGGGCATGGTGGTGCGTGCCTGTAATCCCAGCTACTCAGGAGGCTGAGGCAGGAGAATTGCCTGAACCCAGGAGGCGGAGGTTGCGGTGAGCCGAGATCGTGCCATTGCACTCCAGCCTGGGTAACATGAGTGAAACTCCGTCTCAAAAAAAAAAAAAAAAAAAAAAAAAAGAAACACCTGAGACCAAGTAATTTATAAAGAAAAGAGGTTTAATTGACCCATGGTTCTTCAGGCTTTAGAGGAAGCATACATAGCAGTTCCTGGGGAGGCCGCAGGAAGCTTCCAATAATGACAAATGGTGAAGAGAAAGTAGGCACCTCTGTCCAGGCTAGAGCGGAAGGAAGGGAGGGAAGGGGGAAGTGCCACACACTTCTAAACAACCACTTCTCAGAACTCTCACTACTGTGACCAAGGGGGTGGTGCTAAACCATTAGGAACTGCCCCCATGATCCAATTACCTCCCACAGGCCTCACCTCCAACATTGGGGATTATAATTGAACATGAGACTTGTGTGGCACACGATCCAAACCATATTATCAGGCTTGCTTCTCAGGAAGTGCGGTCTCTCCTCCTTGCCTAAACTTAATCTTACTCTTAAACTCTTGGTTTTTTTCCTCCCACCCATGTCTCCCCTCTTTCTTGCCTCCATTTTGCTTCCAAACCTGCTCGTGTCTCCCCACTCAAATCTAAAAAGAAATAGAGCCAATCTCTCTCAACCAGAGACACTTCTTATGCTTCTGTGTGGCTGCTCCTATTTCCTTTACCCTCAAACATCTCAGAAGAGGAGTGAGTTCAGGCTCCCATGCCAGCATTACCCACTTGTTCATCAGCCCCCTCCTACCTGCTGCCCCACTGCTGCTCTAGACAAGCTTCCCTGGGGACCACTGCACACCACAGTCATGATATTCACATTCAGTGGCTATTCCACAGGTGGCATTTTTGGTTATTAATACCTCAGTAACTCAAATAATAATTTGAATTTATTGAACCCTTTGCTTTTCACACAGTGCTTTTACGTATATGGTATCGTGAACTCCTCTTAATACAAATAATATTAGTCTTTTATGTTGATGAAGAAATGGGTGCTGTGAAAGACTAAGTGACATGGTGCTCAGGTACCACCATCAGCTCAGCTCCTTGGATCCCAAGTCTTACTCTCCTTCCCATTTCTTGTTCCTCTACAGTGATTGCTCTGTTCTGTTTTTCTGTTTCTCTGTTGGTGACTTCTCTGTCTCCATTGGCCAGATCTCTTATTCTTCCCAGGTTTTGTCCTTAGACCATTCTGTCTGGACAGGCTCATCAGTTACCATGGCTTCAATCACTGCCACGGTGATGGACTTTTAAATCTCTGCTCCATCACTGTGTGACTTTGGTTCAGTTATTGACCCTCTTTTGGTCTCAGGTTCTTTATTTAAGATATAAGCACATCGAGTAGTTAATATGCTTTTTACAGCTTCAACTTTAAATGAGATGAATGTTAAAGTAATTTTTAAACAAAGATCAATATGAAAGTATGAGATCTCATGAATAAGTTCAGCAAGGTTGTAGAATCAAGATCAATATAGAAAAATCAATTGTATTTCTATATACTAACAAAAAACCAAAAATAAAATTAAGAAAGCAATTCAGGCCGGGCACGGTGGCTCAAGCCTGTAATCCCAGCACTGTGGGAGGCCAAGGTGGGTGGATCACGAGGTCAAGAGATCAAGACCATCCTGGTCAACATGGTGAAACCCCGTCTCTACTAAAAAAAAAAAAAAATACAAAAAATTAGCTGGGCATGGTGGCGCGTGCCTGTAATCCCAGCGACTCAGGAGGCTGGGGCAGGAGAATTGCCTGAACCCAGGAGGCGGAGGTTGCGGTGAGCCAATATCGTGCCATTGCACTCCAGCCTGGGTAACAAGAGTGAAACTCCGTCTCAAAAAAATAAGAAAGAAAGCAGTTCAACGTACAACAGCACGAAAAGAGATAAAATACTTAAAAATAAATTTAATAAAAAGTGCAAGACTTCTACGCTGAAAACTCCAAAGCATTGTGAAAAGAAAAACATACATAAATGAGGAGACATTCTGTACTCATGGATGAGAAGTTTAGTGTTGTTACAATGGCGCTATTGCCCAAATTGATCTAAAATTCAATACAATCCCTATCAAGATGCCAACTGGACTTTCTTTTGTAGCAGTTGACAAGCTGATTCTGAAATTCATGTGAAATTGCTTGAGACCCAGATTCGCCAAAATAATCTTGAAAAAGAACAAAGTTAGAAAACTCACTTTTTATTTCAAAACTAATTCAATAATCAAAACAGTGTGATAGTGGCATAAAGATAGCTGTATATACCAATGGAAAAGAAGGAATAGTCCAGAAATATACCCATAAATCTATGGCCATTGATTTTTTTTTTTTTTTTACGAGGCTGCCAAAAAGAATTTAATGGGGAAAGAGTAGTCTTATCAACAGATGGCATTCAGACAACTAGATATTCACATGTAAAAAGAATGAACTTGGACTCATTACCTTAAATAATACACAAAAATGAACTCCAAATGCCTAAGAAAAGATCTAAAACTATATCTCTTAGAGGAAAACAGTGAATCTTAATGACTTTCAGTTTCTTAGCTATATCAGTAAAAGGACAAGTAGCAAAAGAAAAAGTAAATAAATTGGACTTCATCCAATTTTAAAACTTTTGTGTATCAAAACAAAACACTAATACTAAAAAGACAGTCCAAATAATGGGATAAAACACTTGCAAACCACCTATCTGAAAACAGACATATCCAGAAAATGTATATAATGATACAACTCAATAATTAAAAGATAATCTTATAAAAAATAGGAAAAGGGTTTAAATAGACATTTCTCAAAAGAAGACACACAATTGGCCAGTAAGAACATTAAAAGATGCTTGGTATCATAAGTCACTAGTAAAATGCAAATCAAAACCACAATGATAAAGCTCGTATCTTACTAAGATGATTCTTTTCACATTAGTGAATTCTACTTCACATTCATTAGAATGGCTGTAATACGATGGGACCACAGTAAGTGCTAGTGAAGATACAGAGAAACTGAAACTCTCATATGTTGCTCGTGGGAATGTGGTGCAGCCTATTTGGAAAACAGTTTGCCAGCTTTTCAAAAAGTGAAACAGATCTGTGATATGACCCAGTAATTCAACTCAAGTAAAGATATTTTAGAGAAATGAAAACATAGTTCTGTACCTACCTATAAGTACCTATGAATGTTTGTTGCAGCATTATTCATTATGCCCTAATACCCAAATGTCCCTTTACTCAAAAATGAATAAACAAAATGTGGTATATCCATACAATGAATTACTATTTGGCAATAAAAGGTAATTAAATTCTGATACACGCTACACTGTGAATAAACCTGGAAAACACCATGCCAAGTCAAGCCAGTCACAAGAGACCATATATTGTATAATTCTATTTACAGGAAGTGGTCAGAATGGGAAAATCTAGTACAGACAGATTAGTGATGCCTTGGGGCTGGAGTGGATGTGAAGAAAATGAGAATGATTGCTAATGGGATTTCTTCTGGGTGCCGAACATACCCTAACCTCAAATTGTCGTCATGGTTGCACAACTGTGAATATACTAAAAACCATTGACTTGTATACTTTAAATAGAAGAACTGTGATATGTGCGTTATCTCGCCGAAGCTGTTTAAAAATCAAATATGTAAGAATTACGATGATTAATATCATTCAAAAAATACCCTGGTATTTATGTGGTTTTCAGAGTTACAGCTAGCTTTTCCTAAGACAGTGATTTACTTGGTAATCATTTCTGCTCTTAACCAAGAATTCAAGATGACTGTATTGTTGTGGAATAAAAGACACCTCTGTGTGATTCATCATTCTGCTACTATCCAAGTGTGTGACATTGGACAAGTTTTTGAACCTTTCTAAATTTTAACATCTGTACTTCCCACAGACGAGGATAACAACACTGTCTGAGAAATGCTAAACAAGGGATATACTTAGAAGCATTTAGCATAGAGCCTAGAACATATACTGGCTCAATAATTGTTATTTTCATCTCTTGTTTCAGAAAAACATCTCCAGCTTGTCTGGAGCAGGTAGAAAGCATTGTGAGGGGTTTTGTGGACAGAGTTATCTGTGGAGTGGAGGAGCCTCTGGCATGGCCCAAACTCGTTTCCATGGGATGTGTTTGGAGATTTACAGATAGACACAACATTTTCATACCCCAAATATATGCAATTTCCCTATATAATCCACACTTAGAATATCAAGGATGATGAAAGAATCACATTAGTAAGCTATGAACTTTATCAATGGATTACTTATTCTATAAAGGAGTAATTAAATGGACATCGTAGGGTGGTGTTCAAAGCCTGAAACTTTTCTTTTTTTTTTTTTTTTTTTTTTTGAGACAGAGTCTCACTTTGTTGCCAGGCGCGAGGCTGGAGTGCAGTGGCACAATCTCGGCTCACTGCAACCTCTGCCTCCCGGGTTCAAGCAGTTCTCCTGCCCCAGCCTCCCGAGTAGCTGGGACTACAGGCGCACACCACCGTGCCCAGCTAGTTTTTGTATTTTTAGTAGAGACGGGGTTTCACCATGTTGGCCAGGATGGTCTCGATCTCTTGACCTCGTGATCTGCCCGCCTCGGCCTCCCAAAGTGCTGGGATTACAGGCTTGAGCCACCGCGCCCGGCCCTGAAACTTTTCTTTGCAGAAGGCTTCAAAGGTTAGGGCAACCTGGATTTCCCAAGGAGGAGTGGTGAGGCGGATGGTACGATTGCCCGGGATTTTCTTTCTGACTGCTCACTCAAAAACATAATGTAGTCTGACAGGAGTTATGCTAACGCCGTAGCTCAGTTTTCCTTTTTGCTAACTGGGAGTTGAACTTCTTCCCTCTGGGAGAAGACTGTTGTGAAACAGTCTAAAGCGCTCTGACCTATGTGTAAGGAAGACCTCAAATTGGAAACAAGGTTTCATTATTGTTTTCCATTCCTAATTTCTGTAATTTGGTGGCACTGTGTAATTACAGCATAAAGACATAATTATTTAGGCCTTCCCTGGCAAGTCACATGGCCACTCCATTTAGATATAAGTAGGATATTTTTGCATAGTAACCCACAGAAATCTGCATTAAATTGCTGTGGTCGACTTGCATCTTGTCACGCCCCTTTGTTCAGCCTGGGCTGTCTGGCAGGGACCATTTCTCAGTCCCTGTGTCTCTGCTGCTAGGATGCCCAGGCTTCATGACCACATGGCTGTAGTGGGAAGTGGGACCTACTGCAGTCACAGTAGGTGACTTAGAAGATGTACTAAGTTTAAAAGTTAAACAAGCAGAGGAAGGTGGGTATAGAATAAAGGAGAGTGTTGGTTTAATACACAGTATTCTAGGAAAAGGAACTGGCCATAAAACTTCATTTAGAGAGAAATATGTGATGGAGATATTTCAGAAGATCTCCTGTTCTCATTTATAAACTCGAGTAAAACTTTTTTGCCAGACAGCGTTTTTAGAGTTTGATTTAGATAGATTTGATGATTTGGAAGTGTCAATTCTGCAACTGTTTGCCGTGATCAATTTAAAGACATTATAAAAGTGAACATACATCCTTACCCATCTGCCCAGGGAGAGGCAGTGAGACACAAAGTAATGAATGTAAGACTGAGCGTTTGGAGGTTACAGTTCAAATCCCAATTTTGTTAGACATCCACTGTGTGATTTTGAGCCTAACCTATAACGCTGCTGAGCCTTATGAGAAGTTGACACAAACTAGTGGTTCTCAATCTGGGCTGCACGTGAGAGTCATCCATGATACATTCAAAACCTAGCAGACTAATTTTTTAATGTATCATTAGGGAAACACCCTGGGATGGGACCAAGACACCTTTATAAAAGCTGGATTAAGACCCCGTAGTCTATCCCAGTTGTCCTCAAACTTTAATGTGCATGTAGGTCACAGAAGGCTTTTGTTAAAATGGAAATTCGGAGCCTCTGGGTCTGGGTTGTGAGTGGAGAGTCTGCATGTGTAGTAAGCTCCTACGTGATGCTGCTAGACCTAGATCCCCTCAGGCCTGGATAATCCGAAATCATTCATCAATTTCAGTCAAAAGGCTATTTTTTTTCCCCTAACTTAACCAAATTGGCCAGTGATTTTAGGGTGATCTGAAAGCAGGCTGGGCAGGCTCAGACAGAGAAACCTCTGGAGGGAAAAGTAAAATGTTAGTACTCAAAGGCTAATCCATTGCCCACTCCGCATCAACAAGAGTATGAGTGGGCACTGCTCATCTCTTATGTCAGCACTCCCCATATACAGCGAGGGCAGGTGACGCCGCCTCCGGGGACACTAGACAGACTGATCAAGGATCAGAAGGAGCGAGAGTTAGGTCATGAATCGCACGAGCTGTGCTGTGTTTCTGGCGAACCAGACAGGGAGGAAGGGTGAGACTGGGGAAATCGCATTCAGTTAGTACCCAGGAATCCAGCCAGTGACTTTCCCATGCACTGTGCCACTTCTTCTATATAAAAATCCCCAAGGCTGGTGTTGTTAACCTCATTTTCTAGATTAGAAAGCTGTGGCTCCGAGAAGGTAAATCACTTGTCAGCCAAGAAAGCATCTGCGTGACACCCAAATTCACCTTTTTTCCGTTACAGCAAACTAAAGAGTGTCTTCTAAGTCATGTTGACAGTGGGTAGGGCACTGGGGTGCTGTGCCCCTCATTTATGGTCAGTTCATCATGGCCTGGATGGTAGTGTTGCTCATGCTGTATTTCTTTCTAATATATTCCAACATTTTTAGTTTACAGATTAAAAAAACTAAGAAATGATCTATAAATGGAAGCTATGGAAAAGGAAGCACTTCAGAAATGACTGTGAATTGTTTTCCTGGCTGTCACCATCTTCTGAAGTTTACCATTATCAAGACCAGTAAAAGGAAAGGTGTATAATGCAATAACATTTAGATCCATTACACGATATATGTTTTCTTTCATACCTTGGCCTTACTCCATTCCAACTGGGCTTTGCTAAGTGGAATTTCCAAGTAGGATAAGCTAACTCTGCTCTTCAGGGCATTCACATCCTTTATTCTTTCAGGTACTCCTGTGGTTCCTTCCTTCACCTTTCCATCTGAGCTCTGATGCCACTGCTTCAGAAAACACGTTTCTGACCAGCCTAACTGAAATAGCTTTCCCCATACCAGCCACCCTGTAATTCTCAATCCTCCAACCTCATTTTCTTTTTTATAGAGTTCATGACTACTTGATCTTATACATTATGTATTTTTAACATTTTGCAATTGTTGATATTTATGTAATAATTTCCTCCCTAGAAGACACTGATATTACTACAGATTCTTTTTTAAATGAATTAATTTAACTTTCAAACAATAATTGTACATATTTGTGTAGTACAATGTGAGACTTTGATGAAAAAGATTATCTCATACCCCATAAATATATCCAACTATTATCATTACAGATATCTGAAGTTCTAGATTATAATTAATTCATTTTGTAGATTTAAAGGTGTGAACTTTCTAGCATACTAAAGAAAGACAACTTATTGATGTACTAATGAAAAACACGTCCCTGTGCTGGGGTATGATTGAGGGGAGAGAGGACCATATTTGGTTCATCTCCTTAGAACATTTTTTTTTTTTTTTTTGCATACCTTTTTTTTTAAATTGCATTTTAGGTTTTGGGGTACATGTGAAGAACATGCAAAATTGTTGCATAGGTGCACACGTGGCAGTGTGATTTGCTGCCTTCCTCCCCCTCACCTATATCTGGCATTTCTCCCCATGCCATCCCCCCCCAACTCCCCACCCTCTGCTGTCCCTCCCCTATTTCCCTCCAACAGACCCCAGTGTGTAGTGTTCCCCTCCCTGTGTCCATGTTTTCTCATTGTTCAACACCCGCCTATGAGTGAGAACATGCGGTGTTTGATTTTCTGCTCTTGTGTCAGTTTGCTGAGAATGATGGCTTCCAGGTTCATCCATGTCCCTGCAAAGGACACAAACTCATCGTTTTTGATGGCTGTGTAATATTCCATGGTGTATATGTGCCACATTTTCCCTGTCCAGTCTATCATCGATGGACATTTGGGTTGGTTCCACGTCTTTGCTATTGTAAACTGTGCTGCAGTGAACATACGTGTGCATGTGTCCTTGTAAAAGAATGATTTATAATCCGTTGGATACATACCCAGTAATGGGATTGCTGGGTCAAATGGAATTTCTATTTTTAGGTCCTTGAGGAATCGCCACACTGTCTTCCACAATGGTTGAACTAATTTACACTCCCACTAACAGTGTAAAAGTGTTCCTATTTCTCCACATCCTCACCGGCACCTATCGTCTCTAGATTTTTTAATGATTGTCATTCTAACTGGCGTGAGATGGTATCTCAATGTAGTTTTGATTTGCATTTCTCTGATGACCAGTGATGATGAGCATTTTTTCATATGTTTGTTGGCCTCATGTATGTCTTCATTTGTAAAGTGTCTGTTCATATCCTTTGCCCACTTTTGAATGGGCTTGTTTGTTTATTTCTTGTAAATCTGTTTTAGTTCTTTGTAAATTCTGGATATCAACCCTTTGTCAGATGGGTAAACTGCAAAAATTTTTTCCCATTCTGTTGGTTGCCGATTCACTCTAATGACTGTTTCTTTTGCTGTGCAGAAGCTGTGGAGTTTGATTAGGTCCCATTTGTCTATTTTGGCTTTTGTTGCCAATGCTTTTGGTGTTTTGGTCATTAAGTCCTTGCCTATGCCTATGTCCTGAATGGTTTTGCCTAGATTTCCTTCTAGGGTTTTTATGGTGTTGGGTCTTATGTTTAAGTCTTTAATCCATCTGGAGTTAATTTTCGTGTAAGGTGTCAGGAAGGGGTCCAGTTTCTGCTTTCTGCACATGGGTAGCCAGTTTTTCCAACACCATTTATTAAACAGGGAATCCTTTCCCCATTGCTTGTTTTTGTCAGGTTTGTCAAAGATTGGATGGTTGTAGATATGTTGTGTTGCCTCCGAGGCCTCTGTTCTGCTCTATTGGGCTATATCTGTGTTTTGGTACCAGTACCATGCTGTTTTGATTACTGTAGCCTTGTAGCATAGTTTGAAGTCCGTTAGTGTGATGCCTCCTGCTTTGTTTTTTTTTTTTGCCTAGAATTGACTTGACTATGCAGGCTCTCTTTTGGTTCCATATGAAGTTTAAGGTGTTTTTTTCCAGTTCTGTGAAGAAGGTCTTTGGTAGCTTGATGGGGATAGCATTGAATCTGTAAATTACTTTGGGCATTATGGCCATTTTCACGATATTGATTCTTCCTAACCATGAGCATGGAATGTTTCTCCATCTGTTTGTGTCCTCTCTTATTTCGTTGAGCAGTGGTTTGTAGTTCTCCTTGAAGAGGTCCTTTACGTTCCTAGTTAGTTGTATTCCTAGGTATTTTATTCTCTTCATAGCAATTGTAAATGGCAGTTCATTCTTGATTTGGCTCTCTTTCAGTCTGTTATTGGTGTATAGGAATGCTTGTGACTTTAGCACATTGATTTTTTATCCTAAGACTTTGCTGAACTTGCTTATCAGTTTCAGGAGACTTTGGGCTGAGACGATGGGGTCTTCTAGATACACAATCATGTCATCTTTAAATAGGGACAATTTGACTTCCTCCTTTCCTATTTGAATACCCTTTATTTCTTTTTCTTGCCTGATTGCTCTGGCTAGAACTTTCAGTACTATATTGAATAGGAGTGGTGAGAGAGGGCATCCTTGTCTAGTTCCAGATTTCAAAGGGAATGCTTCCAGTTTTTGCCCATTCAGTATGATATTGGCTGTTGGTTTGTCATAAATAGCTTTTATTATTTTGAGATACATTCCATCAATACCTAGTTTATTGAGGGTTTTTAGCATAAAGGGCTGTTGAATTTTGTCAAAGGCCTTCTCTGCATCAATTGAGATAATCATGTGGTTTTTGTCTTTGGTTCTGTTTATGTGGTGAATTATGTTTATGGACTTGTGTATGTTGAACCTTGCATCCCTGGGATGAAGCCTACTTGATCATGGTGGATAAGCTTTTTGATGTGCTATTGCAATTGGCTTGCCAGTATTTTATAGAAGATTTTTGCATCTATGCTCATCATGGATATTGGCCTGAAGTTTTCTTTTCTTGTTGAGTCTCTGCCAGGTTTTGGTATCAGGATGATGTGTTGGTCTCATAAAATGATTTGGGAAGGATTGCCTCTTTTTGGATTATTTGGAATAGTTTCAGAAGGAATGGTACCAGCCCCTCTTTGCATGTCTGGTAGAATTCGACTGTGAACCCATCTGGACCTGGGCTTTTTTGGGGTTGTAGGCTCTTTATCGCTGCCTCAACTTCAGACCTTGTTACTGGTCTATTCAGGGTTTCGACTTCTTCCTGGTTTAGCCTCCAGAGGAGGCAAGTGTCCAGGAATTCATCCATTTCTTCCAGGTTTACTAGTTTTATGTGCATAGAGTTGTTTGTAATAATCTCTGTTGATGGTTTGAATTTCTGTGGAATCTGTGGTGATATCCCCTTTATCATTTTTTATTGCATCAATTTGGTTATTCTCTCTTTTCTTTTTTATTAATTTGGCTAGTGGTCTGTCTACTTTGTTGATCTTTTTGAAAAACCAGCTCCTGGATTTATTGATTTTTTTGAAGAGTTTTTTGTGTCTCTATCTCCTTCAGTTCTGCTCTGATCTTAGTTATTTCCTGTCTTCTAGGTTTTGAGTTTTTTTTAATCTTGCTCCTCTAGCTCTTTCAATTTTGATGATAGGGTGTCAATTTTGGATCTCTCCTTTCTTCTCATGTGGGCACTCATTGCTATATATTTTCCTCTAGAGACTGCTTTAAATGTGTCCCAGAGATTCTGGTGTGTTGTGTCTTCATTCTCGTTGGTTTTGAAGCACGTCTTTGTTTCTGCCTTCATTTCATTGTTTATCCAGTCAACATTCAAGAGCAAGTTGTTCAGTTTCCATGAGTCTGTGCAGTTCTGAGTTAATTTCTGAATTCTGAATCTATCTTGATTGCACTGTGGTCTGAGAAACTGTTTGTCATGATTTCCGTTCTTTTGCATTTGCTGAGGAGTGATTTACTTCCAATTATGTGGTCAATTTTAGAGTAGGTGTGGTGTGGTGCTGAGAAGAATGTATATTCTGTGGATTTGGGGTGGAGAGTTCTGAAAATGTCTATTAGGTTTGCTTGGTCCAGGTCTGAGTTCAAGTCCTGGATATTCTGGTTGTCTGGTTGATCTGTCTAATATTGACAATGGGGTGTTAAAGTCTCCCACTATTATTGTGTGGCAGTCTAAGTCTCTTTGTAAGTCATTAAGAACTTGCCTTATGTATCTGGGTGCTCCTGTATTGGGTGTGTACATATTTAGGATCGTTAGTTCTTCTTGTTGCACTGATCCTTTTACCATTATGTAGTGTCCTTCTTTGTCTCTTTTGATCTTTGTTGCTTTAAAGTCTATTTTATCAGAGACGAGAATTGTAACTCCTGCTTTTTTTTGTTCTCCATTTGCTTGGTAAATGTTCCTCCATCCCTTTACTTTGAGCCTTTGTGTATCCTTTCATGTGAGATGGGTTTCCTGGATACAGCACACTGTTGGGTTTTGGCTTTTTATCCAATTTGCCAGTCTGTGTCTTTTGATTGGGGCATTTAGTCCATTTACATTTAGGGTTAATATTGTTATGTGTGAATTTGATACTGCCATTTTGATGCTAGCTGGCTGTTTTGCCCATTAGTTGATATAGATTCTTCATTGTATTAATGTTCTTTACCATTTGGTTTATTTTTGGAGTGGCTGGTACTGGTTGTTCCTTTCTATTTGTAGAGCCTCTTTCAGGAGCTCCTGTAAAGCAGGCCTGGTGGTGATGAAATCTCTGAGTACTTGCTTGTTCACAAAGGATTTTATTTTTCCTTCACTTATGAAGCTTAGTTTGGCTGGATATGTAATTCTGGGTTGAAAGTTCTTTTCTTTAAGGATGTGAATGTTGGCCCCTACTCTCTTCTGGCTTGTAGGGTTTCTGCTGAGAGATCTGCTGTGAGTCTGATGGGCTTCCCTTTGTGTGTAACCCGACCTTTCTCTCTGACTGCCCTTAGCATTTTCTCCTTCATTTCAACCCTGGTGAATCTGAGGATTATGGTCCTTGGGGTTGCTCTTCTTGAGGAATATTTTTGTGGTGTTCACTGTATTTCCTGGACTTGAATATTGGCCTGCCTTGCTAGGTTGGGGAAGTTTTCCTGGATAATATCCTGACGAGTATTTTTCAGCTTGAATTCCTTCTCTTCGTCACATTCAGGTACACCTATCAAACGTAGATTAGGTCTTTTCACATAGTCCCACGTTTCTTGGAGACTTTGTTCATTCCTTTTTAACCCTTTTTCTCTAATCTTGCCTTCTCATTTTATTTCATTGAGTTGATCTTCCACCTCTGATATCCTTTCCTCTGCTTGGTCAATTCGGCTGTTGAAACTTGTGCATGCTTCGCGAAGTTCTTGTGTTGTGTTTTTCAGCCCCATCAGTTCACTTATATTCCTCTCTAATTTGTTCATTCTCGTTAGCATTTCGTCAGATCTTTTTTCAAGCTTCTTAGTTTCTTTGCATTGGGTTAGAACATGTTCTTTTAGCTCACGGAAGTTCCTTATTACACACCTTCTGAAGTCTGATTCTGTCATTTCATCACACTCATTCTCCATTCAGTCTTGTTTCCTTGCTGGTGAGGAGTTGTGAACCCTTGGAGGAGGAGAGGTGCTCTGGTTTTGGGTGTTTTCATCCTTTTTGCGCTGGTTTCTTCCCATCTTTGTGGATTCATCCACCTGTCGTCTTTGTAGTTGCTGAGCTTCAGATTGGGTCTCTGAGTGGACGTCCAATTTGTTGATAATGAAGTTATTTCTGTTTCTTAGTTTTCCTTCTAACAGTCTGGCCCCTTTGCTGTAGGGCGGCTGAGGTCCACTCCAGGCCCTGCTTGCCTGGGGATCACCTGCAGCAGCTGCAGAACAGTAAGGGTTGCTATCAGTTTCTTTTTCTGCTATCGTTGTCCCAGAAGTATACCTGCTAAATGTCAGTCTGATCTCTCCTTTATGAGGTGACTCTGGATATATGGGGGTCAGGGAGCTGCTTGAGGAGACAGTCTGTCCTTTACATGAGCTCAAGTGCTGAGTTGTGAGCTCCGTTTTTCATTAAGGGCTGCTGGGCAGGTACGTTTAAGTCTGCTGCAGCAGAACTCATAAACACCTTTTTTTCCTCCAGGTGCTCTGTCCCAGGGAGTTAGGGCTTTATTTATGAGTTTCCGTTGTGCCGCTGCCTCTTTTTTTCAGGGCTGCCCTGTGCAGCAATGAGGCAGCCTAGTCACTGTCTGCCTGCAGAGCCTTTGCTGAGCTGCTGTGGGCTCTGCCCAGCTGTCATGTGAACTTCCCTGCAGTCCTGTTTATATGGGTATAGTTAGAACTGTTCAGCATTGGTGGCCCACCTCTGTAATGGAGGACTGTCGCTGTAATGGAAGGTTGCCTTGGCAACGGCGGGTTGCCTTGGCAATGGCAGACACCCCTCCCCCACAGAGCTGGACCATCCCGGGTTCAGATGTGCTTGCTGTGAAACTCTCAATCCAAAGAGTTTCCAATTTCTGTTCTTCTGTGCGGGTGGGACCAGCCGAGTCTGATCACCTGGCTCCTTGCCTCAGAGCCTTTTGCTCTCCAGTTGAACGGTTGACTCTCTCCCAGGTGTTCCAGTCGCCTGTTGAAAAGTCACTGGGGTCTATGTGATTTCCCCTGCGGCAACTCACTGCGCTGGCTGAAACAGCGGCGCTGAGATTTGTGGGGCCTTTTTTTTGTTTGTTTTTGCCTGGGAATCTCCTGGCCTGGCTCCCTGCCTCAGAACCCCCTTTAGTCAGATAAATGGGCGACTTCGCCTTCCCAGGGCTCAAATCGCCAGCCAAAAGGGCACCCGGACCAGTGTATTTTGTACGGAGAACTGCCGTGCCGGGGAGCCGCAAAGCAGCCAAACGGGCCAAAACAGCTGTTGGAAACGGCCATGCTGGCCAAAACAGTCACGCTGGTGACCCGTGGGGCTCCTCCGCCTGGGAATCTCCTGGTCTGCGGGCAATAAAAATCCATCTGGAAATGTGGCGTCTACTCGCCCTCCACACTTTCACTGGGAGCTGCAATCCCGAGCTGTTCCTAAACGGCCATCTTGGATCTGGATCCCCGCACATTATGTATTTTTAAAATCTGTTTACTTGCTGTGTCACCCATTTACTGGAACAATAGTTTGCACACATACTCTGAAAGGGCAAGATAAATATTTTAGTCTTTGCTGGCCATATGGTTTCTGTTGCAACTACTCAGCGCTGCTGTTGTAGCAGTCATAACGATATGGAAATGAATGGGCGTGGCTGGGTTCCACTAAAGCTGTATTTACAAAAACAGGCAGGGGGTCAGACTTGGTCTGCAGGTCATCATTTGCTGACCCCTCTCTAAAAAATAAGTCTCTTGAGAACATTGTCTGTCTTGTCTCCTACAGTATTTCTAGCACTAAAAATCAGTGCTTAGCAACTAGAGTGTTTAGCTGATTTATTTGTGATTGAACAAATGAATCAGTGAGTGAATTCATTACCCCAGGGAATGGTGGCCACAGGATAACTTAGGTAGCAATGTTAGTAAATTATGAGTTTTTAAAACTGAGATCCCATGTGCTTAAGACAGTGTGATATCTCTGCTACCATGTCCTGTCTTGACTCTTACAAGGTGAATTTCAAAAAGACACATAAGTAGTGGGGAAATAGAGTCAGACAGTAATTCTGATGTGAATCTCTGTAAAGGGACCCTGTCCCCTGTTCCTTCTGGGCTGAGCATGGCCAATAGCTGAAGGTTTTAGTTGACAGAACCTGCAGAGAGCTTTGAGGATCTAAGAATAAAGGAGATGTCTCCATCTTATTTAGGCTTGGGGAGCAGGGGAAATGCTGAACATAGCAAAAGAGAAACAGAGATGACTAATAGGATGCTGTGGCAGAAAGACTAGTCATAGGCTGGGCACGGTGGCTAACGCCTATAATCCCAGCAATTTGGGAGGCCGAGGTGGGAGGATCATGAGGTAAAGCGAGAGAGACCATCCTGGCCAACGTGGTGAAACCTCAATGTGGTGAAACCCCATCTCTACTAAAAATACAAAAAATTAGCGGGGGTGTGGTGGAGCGTGCTTGTAGCTCCCAGCTACTTGGGAGGCTGAGGCAGGAGAATTGCTTGAAACTGAAAAACGGAAGTTGCAGTGAGCTGGGATCGCGCCAGTGCACTCCAGCCTGGTGATTGAGCCAGACTGTGTCTCAAAAAAGAAAAACAAAAAGACTAATCGTCGTTACAAAACTTGTGCCAATGTGTCAAGGGCCAAGGCTCAGTGAGTGAGTCATCATGCATCTAAAAGCAGCTCAGCCTTGACATACACCTGGAGTGGTCTTGAGGTTGGAATGGGGATGTTCTCTCAGAGACCAGCTTGGACCACTGATCTGAGTTCTGGAGGGACTGTGGCCTTCTTAGCTGATGCCAGTATAAAGCAGATCCCAACGTCATGATAGTATGAAAGGCCTGCTTGTGGGCGCATGATCTGTATAGTCACATAGCATTCATTCTTAGAGGTCCTTTTCTCTGATGGTAGTTTGTATTTCTGTGGAGTCAGTGGTGATATCCCCTTTATCGTTTTTTATTGCAACTATTTGATTCTTCTCCTTTTTCTTTTTTATTAATCTGGCTAGTGGTCTATTTTGTTGATCTTTTCAAAACACCAGCTCCTGAATTTGTTGATTTTTCTGAAGGATTTTTTGTGTTTCTATCTCCTTCAGTTCTGCTCTGATCTTAGTTATTTCTTGTCTTCTGCTAGGTTTTGAGTTTTTTTGATCTTCTCTAGCTCATTCAATTTTGGCAATAGGGTATCGATTTTAGATCTTTCCTTGCTTCTCATGTGGGCATTTATTGCTATAAATTTCCCTCTAGACATTGCTTTAAATGTGTCCCAGAGATTCTGGTACGTTGTGTCTTCATTATCGTTGGTGTCAAAAAATATCTTTATTTCTGCCTTCATTTCATGGTTTAGCCAGTTCACATTCAGGAGATAGTTGTTCAGTTGCCATGACGTTCTGTGGTTCTGAGTTAGTTTCTTAATGCTGTGTTCTAGTTTGATTGCACTGTGGTCTGAGAGATCGTTTTATTTACTTCCAATTATGTGGTCAGTTTTAGAGTAGGTGAGATGTGGTGCTAAGAAGAATGTATATTTGGTGGATTTAGGGTGGAGATTTTTGTGGATGTCTATTAGGTCCTCTTGGTGCAGATCTGAGTTCAAGTCCTGGATATCCTTGTTAATTTTCTGTCTCATTGATCTGTCTAATATTGACAGTGGAGTGTTAAAGTCTCCCACTATTATTGTGTGGGAGTCTAAGTCTCCTTGTAGGTCGTTAAGAACTTGTTTTTTGGACCTGGGTGTTCCTGTATTAGGCGTGTATATATTTGGGATCGTTAGTTCTTCTTGATGCATTGATCCTTTTACCATTATGTAATGCCCTTCTTTGTCTCTTTTGATCTTTGTTAGTTTAAAGATTATTTTATCAGAGACTAGGATTGCAACTCCTGCTTTTTTTTGCTCTCCATTTGCTTGATAAATCTTTCTCCATCCCTTTATTTTTAGCCTATGTGTGTCCTTGCTTGTGAGATGGGTTTCCTGAATACAGCACACCAATGGGTCTTGACTTTTTATCTAATTTGGCAGTCTGTGTCTTTTGATACAGGCATTTAATCCATTTACATTTAAGGTTAATATTGTTATGTGTGAATTCGATCCTACCATTTTGTTGCTAGCTGGTTGTTTTGCCCATTAGTTGACACATTTTCTTCATTGTGTCAATGGTCTTTACCATTTGGTACATTTTTGGAGTGGCTGGTACTGGTTGTTCCTTTACTTGTTTAGTGCTTCTTTGAGGAGCAGGGTAGGTGATGGCCTCCATTGCCCTCAGCAAAACCAGCATGCCTCTCTTTCTCCAAAAGATCACAACTGCTCACCAGCTAGGGATCAAAGATGGAGGGAGAATGAATCTGATGAATTGACAGAAACAGGCTTCAGAATATGGGTAATAACAAACTTCTCACAGCTAAAAGAACATGTGTTAACCCAGTGCTTTCTCACTCTGCCACCAGGATTGAAATCCAGGAGCTTCATCAGGGCAAGGACCAGGGAAGTTGCTCCCCCCACCTGGGTTGATGCATGATAGGCTCTTAATAAATATTTGTTGAGTGAGTGAATGAATGAATGAATGCATACACTCCTGTCAGACTGTGAGCTCTCAGAGGACAGAGCATGCTTTTTTACTTGTGTATTACCACCATCTTATACCACATCTGGCAATTACGAAGAATGCAGTTATTGCTTGTTTATAGAATACATATGCCATTAAAGGAGCACATCTTCCTTTTGGTAGTAGCAAAGGCTAGACATTCAGTGAATGGTAGCTACTTTGGGCAGAAACATGGAGGCAGCACAAGTGCCACCACCAGGCAGTCCCCTCAACCAACTTCAATATAAGACCTTTTGACATCCTTTAATTGATCATCAACCTTTGATTGCACGAACAGACCTTTGTTATGAAGAGGATAATTATGTATCCTGCTAGCCTGGGATAGCACTGGTTAATGCCTTTTGTCTTAGAGTAATTATTATTTAATCCCCATTTATTCCTCAAAGAGTCCTAGTTTGGAAGATAAATTATATGGCCACCTTAGTTGTGTGCTAAGTGATATGCGTGCATTATAGCTACCAAGTTATTAATGTTTCCACAAAGTCCAAAATATGATACCACCTGATGAAGCTTTTAATGAGGTAAGAGAGACGAGAAAAATGCTCACAAATTAAAATGCACTGAAGCATCACGAGGTGAGTAAATGAGGTTGCATATGACAGTGTCCATGTGTTTATGAGCTCTAAAAAAGCTTCAGGGAGAATGTGACACTGGAAAAGTGCCCTGAAGAATGAAGGATAGACTGCTTCCAACGACTGAAGTTTTTTTTCCTTTTCCCAACCTGGAGCAGTCCTGCCTTCATTCATGCTGACATTTTCTCCTGCCCTGTTATTCTGCCTTTGCTTGCAGTGTTTACATCATCTAGAGTGTTCTTCCTCCTTTTATGCATTTATCTCCATGTGATTAATCTCTCATGACCCAGGTTGAACCCCAGCGTTCAGGGTCTCTCCCATTCATGGTGATTCCTACATATTTCAACTCCTGTGGACCTTAAAACCTATTTAACTAGCTTGCCGCTTACCATATGGTGCTTTCTAGTTTTCTCTCCATTTGTATAGTATCTTCCCTTAGATCCAGGAAAAAGTTAATCTTCTGGTGAGAATGAGAAAGGTTTGGCTGGAGGAACAAAGACTAGAAGCCAGTAACCCTGGAATGACTGGCAGAGGGAGGAATAAGGGACTGAGTTCAAGAATCAGGTTCAGCTGAAGATGAGAAGTTGAGAAAACACCTCCCCCCAGACCAGAGCAGAGTGAACAGTTCCTTACTGGCCACCTGGGGTATAGGGTCACAGACACAGAGGGAGAGAGGAAAGAGGAGTGAGAAGCTCCAGAGTAGACTTCTGTAGGCACTGAAGGTGACAGCAGCTGAGCAAATGGCCACAAGCGGTGTTGGGACCTCTTCCTGCTGGTGACACGAGAAGGTACTAGCTTCTTCCAGGTTCTGTCTATGCACATTCTGCCCATGTAGGGAGGTCTGAGAATGATATACTGTACACAGGGCACATGTGCAGTCCGTGGAAGGAGCAGAGGAGAGAATTTTTTAAGCTACTGGAAGATTTTGAGAACAGAGTAGGGGCGTTTCCAGGAGGCCAAAAGATTCTTCAGGAACCAAGAGATAATCAACAATGCAGTGACATCACAGTGATCTGGGAATGAGACACCATATAGGACAGAAAGAAACATTGCAAGATTATTTTCCTTGTTTTAATCAAGAGAAAGAAGTTTTGGAGTGGCTGAGGTACCAAACAATTGTCCTGAAAGAAATGAGTACCCTGATGGTCGCTCTAATTTGGCAATAGGAACACACCTATTACATGCCTTTCTTTATTCTTTTCCTTTCTACCCTATTTCGTCTTCTCTCCCTCCTTCCCTCCTTTCCATTTTTCTTTTAATCAGTCACCCCCAAATTGAATGTAAGTCCTTAGAAGGGATTGCTAATACGCCATAATGAATTTTATCACCACGGTATTTAGCCTGATGTCTTAACCCTAGTAACTAGGTGCTCAGTAAATATTTTCTGATTTAATGATTGGCTGGAAATGTTCATGGAGACTATGAATAGGAACATTGCTTTATCAGTGTCACTCTTGAAACTTAAACAGCAAATATTAGCAATGCTTTGGGCTCCTTGGTTATTTATTTTAGAAACACCATATTAAGGTCCATTTTGTGGCTGCAACCATTTGATGATCATAGGATTCCATCTCAGATAACTTGTTCTTAACATTTAAAATTCTTTTCTTAAACTGAAGCTTAGGTAATGGTGGATACCATAAGCAAAAAGCAAGCAAGCAAACGGACAGACATGTGGCAGAAGTCGGGTTCTGGGACCCAAATATGGTCTTAATAGTTTAAAACACAAAGACAGTGAAGGAGGTTGAGCACAGCATGGCTTGATTAAACAGAGCACAGAATTCATCAGGTGACACATAGTCTTTCTGGGAAGCAACAAGATGGTCAGCCAAGGAAGCTAGAAGAAAAATAATTTCCTCAGAGGACAGTTATTTGTGAAAAGGCATTTTCTGAATCAGTAAGGGTCTCTCTTTTCCCCTAGCTTTACTGTGTGCATCCATTGGGGGACAGTGCAGTTCCTTCTGTTTGAGTATGGTTTGTTCTTTACTGCTTCCTCTTCCTGCTGCCAGGGCTTTCTCTAACTGCCACCTGTTTCCTGCTCCTCTTAGCTCCACCCTCATGAGACACATGCTTAGACTTCAGAGAGCGTGAATATACCAATGGCCTACCCTTCATTTCTTTCCTTATATTGCAGTGTATGGAATTTCACATGTAGAGCAATGGTTGCCAAAGCCTGGGTGAGTTTTTCCACCTAAGAAAGAGCTTTTTAAGGGATGGGCCTCAGCTCAGAATTCCTGGTGCACCAAAATGCTGGTTTCCTCAGTTCTAGGGGAGACTGGAGCCCCTGGGCTGTTCTCCAGGGGCATGTTGGGAAGCATTCATTTCAAGGTTTACCTTAGAAGCAGCATCTTCAGGAAACTATATCGACAAAACTTGGGTTTTCTTCAAGAATGAACAAGAAAAGCACCAAGCAACCCTTTATTTCAGAACCTCAGGAATCGTCTGAGAAGCACTGCTTGCTCAGGAGTCAGACCGACGTTACATGAATCGTCAATTACCCTTTTGTGTATTTGTGAATTATATATAAGCCCCGTAAGTGGCCATGGTTTGCCCGCCTCTGTGATTTTGGACCGGCTACTCTGCTTCCTAAAATGCTTTTCTTCTGAGGGATGACCTAGCAAATACCTAACTCACCTTTCCACACCCACCTCAAAATCACTTTCTTTGTGAAGCCTTCCATGATTTCCCCCAGCCAAGACAGAATCTGCCTGTTGGATTCTACCAGATTACTTTCTGAGTTACTCTTTTAGTGCTTAATTAAATAATTTTAAAAATAATTTCGGCATGTCAGGAACTCTGCTAAGAACTGGGGAAAACGATAATGACACAGATCTGTGGTCAAGATTCTTTGAATGTGTCTCTGATCCTGCTGGTGAAACTGAACTTACATATTTGTCCTGTGCATACCAGGAGCATGGCCTCTAGAGTCAGGCAGCCTGAGGTCAGCCTGAGGCTCTGCAATTAACTCTCTTTGGGACTGGGAACACTCTTGAAACTCTATGTGCCTCACTTTCCCTATCTGTAAAATCGGCACATTAATAACACCTCATAGGTTGTTATGAAGAATAAATGAATTAATATTTGCAAAGTGTTTAGAACACCGCTTAAAATTTAGCAGGCAGTCTTAAAAATTATTTTACCAGGCTCTTCCCTCTGGGGTAGGTTCTTGATTTTATTTTTTGTGTATTTCAAGCATTTGATGTAATATGTAGCATATAGTAAATGCTTAATAAATATTTGTTGAATAAACGAACCATTATGCAACACAATAGTTTTAAAAAGAAAAGATTCTAATCCTTACATCTCCTCTAAGGCAGGGAATTCGCTATTTGCTCCCTTAAGAGATTCAGCTTGAATAGCCATGCGTGAAACCATATAAAGCCTGGAGAATTTCCGTCTACTCTGGGGGCTGCTATTGATTTTACCTACTGAAATATTTGCCTCCTCCATAAAATGAAAGATTATTCACAAACAAAACAGGGAAACAGTCTTTAAATGCTTATATCTGCAATTCGCATGTGATTTAACTTTTTCCCTTTTGGATAGGAGTGAAAAATATCTCACTGTTTTAGATGGGAGTAAAAAATGGCTCCAAATCGATTGGTTATTTGGCTTATAGCCATTTCAGAAGATGTATGGGAAACAGAAAATAATTTTGTAAACCGATTTTGCTTGGGAACAGCAAAGGATCAGATTTCTTCCCTGGCTCCACCAGAAACCAGGATTTTTTTGTAATGGGGTTTATTGTGATGGAATTTGTCAGCTAACTGGGTCAAACATGTAGAGTAAATCATCTTTTCACTCTGCATAATGATTACAGTAGTCCTTCCTCATCCATGGTTTGTTTTGCTTCCCACAGTTTCAGTTACCTGTGGTCAATGGTGATTTGAAAATAGCTGAGTACAGTACAGTAAGATACCTTGAGAGAGAGAGGGAAGAAAATGAGAACACATCTATCTAACATATTGCAGTATGTTGTTATGATTTTATTTTATTTTACTTGTTAACCTCTTGCCGTGCCTTGTTTATAGATTAAACTTTAATATAGGTATGTATGTATAGGAAAAAACATCATATAGGTAGAGTTTGGTACTGTGCACAGCTTCAGGCATCCACTGGGATTCTTGGAAGGCTTCTCCCATGAATAACTGTGCATGAGTAAACTAAGTCAATTGTACTATTTTGGAATGGGAGGAGAATTTTGGCATAACGAGGGCAGTGCTACACTTTGCAAGGACCTAGGAGCTCTCTCTTCTGTTTACGTGGTAATTTATCCTTACTGGGATCAAAGTCTTCTGATAATAGAGTATAAGCCTGTCACTCTTCCAAGTCTTGAGAAGGGCCTGACTCTTCCCCAAGACACATAGAATCCAATATGAGACCTAACATAGACTTATTGGCTCCCCTTCCCTTTACTAATCATCTAATCATGCTGTCAGTTATTTGGCACCTATCATGTGTCAGATCCCTTATGTGCATGGTTTTACTTAGTTCCCATAACAGTGGCACATAATATTAATTGTACTAATGTTAGTCTCTGTGGCTTTTCACATTTGTGCTTTATGTTCTCACATGTGTAACAGTTCAGTCACATGTTTTGAGGGTGGCCTTCCACATAGTGATTCAGGGATCCAGGCTCCTTCCATGAAGTGGCTCTGGCCTCCTTTAGGACCTCAGAATGCTTCACCAAATCCTCCTCATTCACTGGAAAACCAGACAAGAGTGTAATGGAATGAACTGTGGTATGATTTGATTCTGTGTCCCCATGCAAATCTCATTTAAACTGTGATCCCCAGTGTTGGAGGTGGGGCCTGTGGGAGAGGTGATTGGATCATGGGGGTGGTTTCTAATGGTTTAGGACCATTACCCTAGTGCTGTCTTGTGATAGAGTTCTCATGAGATCTGGTTGTTTAAAAGTGTGTGGCACTTCCCCCTTTGTTCTCTCTCTTTCCTGCTGGCCACATGAATATATGCCTACTTCCCCTTTGCCTTCCACCGTGATTGTAAATTTGCTGAGGCCTCCCTAGAAGCAGAAGCCTGTGCAGCTCACAGAACCATGAGCAGATTAAACGTCTCTCTCTCTCGTTTTTTTTTTTTTTTTTTGAGATGAAGTCTTACTCTGTTGCCCAGGCTGGAGTACAGTGGCATGATTTTAGCTCATTGCAACCTCTGCCTCCTGGCTTCAAGCAAATCTTCTGCCTCAGCCTCCTGAGTAGCTGGGACTACAGGCCTGTGCCACCACACCCAGTGAATTCTTGTATATTTTAGTAGACTTGGGGTTTCTCTATGTTGGCCAGGCTGGTCTTGAACTCCTGACCTCAAGTGATCTGTCCATCTTGGCCTCCCAAAGTGCTGGGATTACAGGCATGAGCCACTGCACCTGACCTAAACCTATTTTCTTTATAAATTACCCAGTCTCAGACATGTCTTTATGGCAGTGCGAGAACAAACTAATACAAATTGTGTCTCCCCAAAAGATATATTTAGGTCCTAACCCTCTGTACCTGTGAATTATGCTTTTCATGAAAATAGAGTTCTTGCAGATATAATAAGGATATAGATTAAAATGAGGTCATATGAATTAGGATAGTTCCTCTGTTCACTGATTGCACCCTTACATGGAATGTCCATTTTACCACCTGGTTTGTAGTAATTGTCAGTGACATTCCTGGGAAGCTAATACAGAAAAGGAGAGTGGGAAGAAGGCTTCATCACTAAATTCTTTCACACCTGAAAGATGTTGCACCACTGCCTTCTGTTTGATTCCAGAGAAATCTGCTGTCATTCCTAGTTTTGTACTTCTGAACATAATGTGTATGTTTTCTGGTTGCTTTAAGATGTCCATTTTATCACTGGCTTTAGGCTATTTAATTATAACATGGCTTAATGTGTTTTTTAATGTTTCTTGTGGTTAGAATTTATTGAGGTTCTTAGATATGTGGGTTTATAATTTTCAGCAAATTTGGCTGTTTAAAGTTGTCCCATGGTTTACTGATGCTCTTACTGTTTTTACTTTTTAGTCTTTTTTTCTCTCTGTGTTTCATATTGAATAGTTTTGATTGCTGTTTCTTCAATCTCATTACTAATTTGCCACTAATCCCATCCAGTGTATTTTTTATCTCAGACATTATAATTCTCATCTCTAGAAGTTCAATTTTAGTATTTTACACTTTTCGTGTCTCTATTTTACATGTTCAGTCTTTCCTGAGGATTCTTAAACACATGAAATATAGTCATTATATCTATTTTAATGTCCTTGTCTAATTCTATGATCTGTGTCATTTTTAGATCATTTCTCTTGATTGAACTTTGAATTTTCTCTTCATTATGGATTGCATTTTCCTGCCTCTTTGCATGGCTGGTAATTTTTGAGCCTTGTTGAGTGCTCTATATTTTTATATTTCTATAGGTATTTTTGAATTTTTTTCCAAGGACATGGTGAAGTTACTTAGAGAGACTTCTGTCCTTTCAGGTCTTTATTGTAAGCTGTATTCGGTGGAGCCAGAGCAATATTTATGCCAGAAAAGCATAATTTTCCCCAATAAATAAGGGAGGTATTTCTTCGTATTTTGATGCCGTTTGAATTATCAAATTTTTTGGTTTAACTCTTGGGAACAGGTACTGTCCTCACCCTCTGTGAGATATAGCTTCATTCCTGCTGACCCTTTCAGGTGGTTCTTTCCCTGGGCTCAGGCAATTTTTTTCACATGTAAGACCTGATCAGTTTTCAGCTGAATGGTTGATGGAGACTTTCTGCAAATATCTGGAGTTTTATCTTTCTTTAGCTCTCTCTTTTCCTGTATTCTTCCCTGCAGTCTCCAACCTCATTAGCTTTTGCAGATACCTGGCTCCCTTGTTCTTTCTCCTCCACTAAGAGAGAAGGCTGGAAAACCTGTGTTTTCCCACCTTGTGTTGTGGTCTGGAAACTTCTTCCAGGAAGTAAACTGGGGCAATTGTAGTACTCACCCCCTTGCTTCCTGTCTTAGGAACCAGTGACCTTTGTTGACTAATGTTCACTGTCTTGAATGATGTTGGTTCATATATTTTGTCTGGTTTTTAGTTTTTTTTCTGTGGGAGGTTGATCTGGTCCTGTTTCTCCTTTTTGACTGAAACACTGTGATGGATTAATCAGGGCCTGAAATTCTTTGACACTCTTCCCATTGGAAAGTATCACCTATGTCTCCTGCTCTTACGTTCAGACAGGCTCTGAGACTGCTTTGACCAACAGAATACAACAGAATTAGCACTATGTTAGTTTCCCAGACTTCAAGAGACTGTCAGCCTCCTTTTCCTGCCTTGTAGAACACTTTCTCTTGGAACCCTGCCATGAGGGCACAAGAAAGCCCGTCACTCTATAGAGAATCTGATGTGGAGAAAAACAGAGGCCTGGCTGATAGCTCCAGCTAAATCCTAGTTGACAACCAGCACCAACTTACCAGCCATGTGAGAGAGTGATCTTCGAAGTGGATCGTCTAGCCCTCGTCAAGCTGTCCCAGCAGATGCCACATGGAAAAGAGACAAGCTGTCCCTTTAAGCCCTGCCTGAATTGCAGATTCATGAGCAGAATAAATGGCTGTTATTGTTTTAAGTTGCTAAGTTTTGAGGTGGTTTGTTACACATCAGTAGGTACCGAGAACACCCACTCTTAACAGGCAAGAGCTCATCATTTGGCCCATGTGTTGAAAGTGGGTTGGGGAATGTCGTGTAATAGCATGCTTGAAAAGATGAAAGTGTGGATTTGCTGGGCATATACTATTACCTCTTCCTTTTATAATGTACATTTATATCCATGTTGGACATTCTGGGAAACTAAGACTCAGAGAGATTAAATAATATGCCAAGGCCATGGCAAGTAAGTAGAAAGTGTCAAGATTTTGACTCTAGCTTTCTCTTATCTTCAAGCCTGAACTCTTGGCCAGGCATGGTGGCTCACACTTGTAATCCCTGTACTTTGGGAGGCAGAAGCAGAAAGATCAGCTGAGCCCAGGAGTTTGAGACCAGCCTGGACAACATAGTGAGACGCCATCTCTACAGGAAATACAAAATGAGCTGGGTGTGGTGGTGAGCACCTGTGGTCCCAGCTATTAGAGGGGCTAAGGTGGAAGGATCTCTTGAGCCTGGGAGGTCGAGACTGCAGTGAGCCATCATCATGCCATTGTACTCCAGCCTAGGTGACAGAATGACAGTATGTCTCAAAAATGTAAAAAAAAAAAAAAAAAAGGATAAAGCTGAATGCTTTCCCCCATTTCCTTCCTTATAGACTTTATTCATCCGAGTGGCTAGAGCCCTGCCCCAGTTCCTAGGCTTCCGTGGACATTCATAAATTGCTTCTCTTCTTCTGTATCTGCTACTCTCCTAGAGGAGCTATGACAAATCAGTAGAGCTAGTCTACCTGGTTGGGGCAAATAGAGAATATGAAATAAAGTACAGGATGCTTCAACAGGGGAACATGTGAAACTGAGGTCATGTGGGAAAAGAAGTCCCCAAATCTAGGGAGAAGAGCCTGAATATGTCACCAGAATATAAATATTTAAAGTTGTGACCCCATTTAGTGACTCTGAGACTCCAAGTACAGAGAGTAAGGAACAAATCTGGGGTGGTCTTGGAGTGATCTTGGGATTGGCATTGTGACTGCCTTTTATAGGCAGGATGAAGTATAACTCAGGGCTGGCCCATATGTATTTGAAATCTTCGGGCTGGGACTGGCATTTGCTGTGCTGCAAGGGATCTCCCTTGGGCTGGAGGAGATTTAAAAGGAGATGATCATGCTATAGCTTGTTGCCTTTGACTCTGGGATGGTTAGTTTTATGTGTAAACTTGGCTAGGCTATCGTAACAGTTCATCCACACTTAATCTAGGTGTTGCTGTGAAGATAATTTGTCGATGTGGTTAACATCTATTCTCAGTTGATGTTATGTAAAGATGATTATCCACAATAATGTGCACAGCCTCATCCAATCAGTTGAAAGACCTTAGGAGCAAAATAGTTTTCCGTGATGAATGAATGAGAAATTTTGCCTAATGACTGCTGCATCAGATCCTGCCTGAAATTTTCCAGCCTGCCAGCCTGTCATACAGATTTGGGGCTTATTAGTCCCCACAATTGTATAAGTCAGTTTCTTGAACTTATTTATTTACCCATATACCTTTTATTGGTTCTGATTCTCTGTAGAGCCCCGACTGGTACAGACTCTGTGGGACACAGGGAGCACAGACAAATTACCATTCCAATGCTACACTTGAGTTCTTTGCTAAAACACCAGATAATATAGCCGATAGCATTAGGACTCAGTTGCAAATATTCAGAGAGGACCAAATGCCACCACCAACTTGACCTGATCTTGGTGGCATCAATTACACCCTTGAAAGAGAAGAGTGAGTTTTCCCATGCCTTAATCTCGATTGCTCAGCAAATCAGTGCATGCTTATCTTGGAAAGCTGACTTATTGCCCTAGACACCCAGGAGCATCTTAGGTGGCACAGTGGCCTCTCATATTAAACATTTACCCTTATACTGAGGTTCAAGTGCTGTGGGGACCAGAGCTGCTTTAAGAAATATCTCCAACAGGCAATTATCGGCATTGCACACCAGGGCTAGGCAATGCTCACTGGAAGGCAGCGATTTAAACTCTCTGCACACACCAGTGGCCTCCGAATTAACTGCAATGTCTGTGTTAAAAGGAAAGAGGCAAAAAAAAAAAAAAAAAAAGATCTACAGTCATTGTCATTATGGGCAGCTCAATGAAGACATCTGCTCCATGCCCAGTGGCAGTCAGAGCTGCAGATAAGACACATGACTGTGTGAAAGGGATGGAGAATGAGATGCGGAAATATTATCATGCCATCCTATAAATCTGTGGTACATCCTCACTTTGAACACAGCAGTCAGGGCCAGCTGTCTTATCTCAACGAGGGTATAAATGAAAGGGTGAAAGGCCATTGAAGGGCAGTGGAGCCGATTAGAGACATCGATGATGAGGTGGGGGAAGGAAGTGACAAGGGTGGATTTTGCTGGGAGACAGACCGCCGATGATTAGAGCTCTATATTACAAAGTCATGTGGAGTGGTGAGAGACCAGGTAGAGGTAAATGAAGTCATAAAGGGCTCTCTAAAGGCCAAGTGGGCGTTCCTATTTATCCTGCCTCATGAAATTAAATGGCAACAGATTTGAAATGGGTGAAAGGACGTCTCTCTCAATGCATAAAGTACCTGATTTTCAATTGTGTGCCTGTGAGGCTGCCTGGCCTACTGAGGAGCATGCTAGGGAGTTGAGGCTGGGAGGGTGGAAGCACTGTCTCTGGTGAGGTGGATGTGTTTGGCCCACTTGCTTCTCCTATCCAAGTCTGAGAATCTGCATCTACAGCATGGAGGGGCAGGGCCATATTTTTTCAGGCCCTTCCAAATCTGAAGATTTCTGATTCTCTGCTTCTCCCTGGAATCCCTTTCTTCTCTTCTCTGCTTTCCCTAATGGGAGAGGAAAGGAAGGCAGGCTGGGAAAACGGGGTAGCAGAAACACAGAGGTTTCTGAGGCTTTCATAGCACTGGATTGCAGAAGCCTGGGATGCTGATGAAATAGGCTATTTCAAGATGTAAATGAAAGGCTCTCTTAGATAAACACAAGCATCCTTTTAAGTCCCAGAGTAATCCCAGCTCACACTTACCCGTTTCTTTGACTTAAGAAAATCACCAAATTTCTTATCTTCTTTAAGCCTCAGTTTCTTTCTCTTTAAAGTGGGTATAATATGATCGCCTCTTTCATAGATTATGCATTGAGGCACTTACTCATACAATAATGTTTGGTAAATGAAATCTATTATTGAATCTACTATTAAAAATATTGGCATATACCCATAAGTGATTTGACAAATCAGTCCAGTGGTGTGGTAGATTCAAGGTTCAAAGGCATCCCCATCATCATGCAAAGTGTGTGTTTTTTCCCCAATGGATCACGTTGATTTTAGTTGAGGGCAAAAGCTGCTTAGAGTCTAAGTCAGGGTTTGATTAATGCCGTATGTGTAAGGCAGATAAGAAGCACCATGAGAGGTCAGGGAAGAGAAATGCTCACTAGGATGGGCTAGGGTGGTCCTTGAGAACTTCCTGAGGAAGGGGTCATTTGAATAGGGACTTAGTAAAATGGAAGACTCAAGTGGAGGTTAAGGGGCATTGACAGCAGAAGAATCTCTGCATGACCTTCAGAGAGGCCAGCTTGATCCCAGGAAACACATCTGCCTTACGGAGGTAGGGAGTTCCAACAAGGTGATGGTGATGAGGATCCAAGATGGTAATTCCAAAGGGCTGTGAAAGGCAGGCTCTGTTTAAAATGTTTCCCAGGGAAAGTGAGGAGCCATCAAAGGGTTGTGAACTAGAGTGCAGCAGTTTTCTCAACACTACCAAGGTACGTTCCAGAAGAAACGCAGCAGCTGTGTTCAGGGTAGAGGGAAGAGAATCTGGTGCTGTCAGAGAGCCAGTCATGGCCACCGTCTGGGCCGTAAATTTGTGTGGCAGGATAAGGGTAGTGGCAGGGGGAATCAAAGCAGGCATGGGGGACTGTGGCCTACAAGCGAGATCAGGTGACAGCAATGACAAAGTATTGTCGTATGCTGGACCCTCTTCCAGTCGCTCAATGGATTTGCTCTACTGCTCTGTGGGGTGGGCATGCTGATGCTCCGTCTGGCTTTGGAGCAGACAGACCTGGACTTGAATCCCAATTATGAGGGCTTGCTACAGGAGTGACTGGGCCAGTTACCACCCCAAATGCCAGTTTTGTCCTCTTTTAAATGGGGTAATTGGATCTGTCCTTCCAAGTTGTTCTGAGGGTTAAAGATAACGTGTGAAAAGCACCCAACAGCAAGAGCTTGTCTTGTAGAAAACGTGCAAAACGGACACTCCTATCAACACCTTTACTTTTAAAAGACCGCCTGGATGTGAGTGGGTGGCGTGAAACTTAAAGGGTCAAAGATGACTCTGAACTCCGTCAGAGCCTGAGAAAGTGCTGCTTCCAGTGACAGAAAGGGGGAAATTGGTTTTGAAGGAAATATGATAGGCTTGGTTTGATTGTGAGGTGATGGCTGAGTATTCAAGCAGAAAACTTTGACAGGCCATTGGAAGCATGAAGCCAGACCTCGGCAAGACACCAAAATTCTAGAGGAAAATTGAGCAATTCATTAAGTGTCTAAATATCTTGCCTACGTAATGACAAACATCCAGATTTTGAGAACCCTTTTGACATGGATTTAAATGTCAACTTTTTATCTCAGTACTTGGTTGTGTTTTAGTGCCGACAAAGACCTCGTTTTTCTCCAGATTATGAACTCATTAATTTTGCCAAGATCCACAGGGCTGAAATCACCATCTATTTCTTTGCCCTTTGGCAGGAGACGAGAAAAGGGTTAAATAAGTTTATTTCTCTTTTAGCTCTCGGCACTCTGATTCTTTATTATTCACACCTCAACAAATCTTATTTCATTACATTTTTGGAATTGCAATGTAATTTTGGTGATTAACTTTAAATTGGGGATAATACCCTGACAGGCATTAACATAATGTCAAAACATTTTCTTACAATTATTTCTTAACCTTCGTCAAATCACTCTTCCCCTGTGGACCTTTATTCATATAATAGGGATGACACATCAGAACTCAAAGCTGTAGAAAGGAAAAGTGATGGCCAGGAACACTTATCAGAAATGATCAAGGCTAGTAAAAGACAGTGAAGCACAGCCTTGTGTTCTCACATGTCCCTGTCTCGGAGCAGAAGTGAGGAGATGAGTGCTGGAAGTGGCTCCTGGGATGTTTGGGTTAGAATGTGACTGGTAGGAGTTTTGTTCCCATTGTCACATCTGTTACCATTACCCAAATGGAGCATGCATTCTGGTGAAAAACGAAAACAGCTTGGAAGGCCAAAAATAGTAGCTCAGCTCCACATGGAGAGACTTAGGAACCAGACAGTGGCTGCTAGAAGCAGAAGTGGAAATAATACCGTAACGCGAGAGAGTCTGAAGAGTTTTCAAAACATTTTCACTCATGTTATCTACTTTGAGAATCCCAGCCACTTTGTGAAAGTAGACAAGGTCAATGTGGATCAGCCTCATTTTATGAAAATGTAGACGTTTTCAGTGATTTGCTTCAAATAATACAGTGGATGTGAGGCATCAGAGTGTAGTAGCTTTGCTTTGGAGTCGGGGAGAAATGAGTTCAAATACAGCATGGTTCCACCATTTACTAGCCCTGTGGACTGGGAAAGTAACTTATACTTCCCAGAGCTTCAGTTTCCTCATTCATAACTTGAAGCTAATAGTAGGATCTTTTTCAGAGAGTGAAATTTACACAGAAAATTCTCAATAATTGGTAGCTATTACAACCACCCAAGAGGTTTACTTTGCTCACTGCATAGACAGAGTGGATTCATCAAGACAGGGGAATTGCAATAGAGAAAGAGTAATTCATGCAGAGCCAGCTATGCGGGAGACTTGAGTTTTGTTATCACTCAAATCAGTCTCCCTGAGCATTCAGGGAACAGTTTTTAAGGGTAACTTGGTGGGTAGGGGGACACCAGTGAGCTAGGAGTGCTGATTGGTCAGAGATGAAATCATAGGGAGTCCAAGCTGTCTTCTTGTGCTGAGTCAGTTCCTGGGTGGTGGCCACGAGATGAGATGAGTCAGTTTATCTATTTGGGTGGTGCCAGCTGATCCTGCAAAATATCTCAAACACTGATCTCAGGAGTAGTTTAGGGAGGGTCAGAATCTTGTAGCCTGTAGCTGCATGACTCCTAAACCATCAGTTCTAATCTTGTGGCTAATATTAGCCCTACAGTGATAATCTAGTCCCCAGACAGGAAGGAGATCTGCTTTGGGACAGGGCTGTTACAGTCTTTGTTGAAACTATAAGTTTTTCTGAAAAACTAGTTCACCCTACACCCTGGAATGAACAAGGAAAGCTTGGAGGTTAGAAGCAAGATGGAGTCAGTTAAGTTAGATCTTTTTCAGTGTCTCAGTTATAATTTTGCAAAGGTGGTTTCAGTCCCTCCCTTTGGGGTGTGTAACACCTTAATCTTAAGGTGTAAGCTATGAAGATGGGAAAAGGCCATTGATCACTCTGGCTTCTTCCTGCTGACAGGGGACATGATGGGAATGGGAATGAATCCCAAGGTGAGAAGAGTGGAACCGTTTTGCAACTGTCTGAGCATATTTGTGCAGGCCTGGCTGGGCATTCAAGGCTTACATGTTAAACACATTAGTACTTTGATCTATAGTTTTAGTACAGTATTTAAGTGAACAGCATACTATAAGGTAAGTAATGAGTCCTAGGATTAGGAATACAGTTCTTAATTTTAAAAGCAAAGATTTGAAAGAATTAGTTTGGGGACTTCTAACACAAAGAATTTAGTCTAAACTGTGGAAAAAAACCTTAGGAACAACTAA
This sequence comes from Sapajus apella, assembly GCF_009761245.1. Lineage (NCBI taxonomy): Eukaryota > Metazoa > Chordata > Mammalia > Primates > Cebidae > Sapajus > Sapajus apella. The sequence continues at coordinate 2,095,157 of NW_022437069.1, forward strand.
CAACACTGTACTATATAGTTTTTGTTTGTTTGTTTTTTTAAGCATAATGTCTTTCCCTCCAGCTTCTATTTTTTTGAAAAAACAAATCATGATAGAACTGATTTGTTTACAAAAATAAACTTTAATCTTACTGTACTTGCCTGATTCTTTGCATAAAGTACAGCAGGAATAATTATTTCTCATATTGTATTGGCTTTGATGGAACTCTATTCCACAAGGAATCTCAGACTAGACTTTTTAAAAGCCAAGCCCAGCCATGGGTCTGCACCCTTAAATACCTATGGATGGGGTAAATTTATCTCCTTTTGAGGTCCCAGTATAACTTGGAGCACCTGGACCTGTTAGAAAGTGACATTCTTTGCATACCACAGGTCAGGAACCTTGTACAGAGACTGTGTGGACAAGATATAAGGCCAGATTTCCTGAGGCTTCAATTGGCTCTATGAGTCAACTTTAATTCTTTAAATGAAGGATGCCATTCCACCCAAAGACTTGGTAAAATAACCAATTTTTCTAATTATGTTCTGATATAAAAGAAAACAGATTCTTATTGCACTTATGCAATTAACTGTACTGCTATATGCAATTAGCTGTACTGCTGTAAAATGAGAATACTCACAAATAGTTTCCAAATTCTGGAGAAATTAGGTAGAGAGAAACAAATATGCTTCAAAAAAATTTTTTTTAATATAAATACTTTATTGCATTTTAGGTTCTGGGGTACATGAGAAGAACATGCAGGATTATTGCATACATACATGCATGGCAATGTGGTTTGCTGCCTCCATCCCCATCACCTATATCTGACATTTCTCCCCATGCTATCCCTCCCCAACTGCCTACCCCCACTGTCCCTCCCCTAGTCCCACCCCACAGACTTCAGTGTGTGATGCTCCTTTCCCTGTGTCCATGTGTTCTCATTGTTCAACACCCACCTATGAGTGAGAACATGTGGTGTTTGATTTTCTGTTCTTGTGTCAGTTTGCTGAGAATGATGGTTTCCAGGTTCATCCATGTCCCTACAAAGGACACGAACTCATCCTTTTTTATGGCTGTGTAGTATTTCATGATATATATGTGCCACATTTTCCCCGTCCAGTCTATCGTCGATGGGCATTTGGGTTGGTTCCAAGTCTTTGCTATTGTAAACTGTGCTGCAATGAACATATGTGTGCATGTGTCCTTGTAATAGAATGATTTATAATCCTTTGGATATACCCAGTAATGGGATTGTCAAACGGGATTTCTATTTTTAGGTCCTTGAGGAATCGCCACACTGTCTTCCACAATGGTTGAACTAATTTACACTCCCACCTACAGTGTAAAAGTGTTCCTATTTCTCCAGATCCTCTCCAGCATCTGTTGTCTCCAGATTTTTTAATGATTGCCATTCTAACGGGTGTGAGTTGGTATCTCAATGTAGTTTTGATTTGCATTCTCTAATGACCAGTGATGATGAGCATTTTTTTGTGTTTCTTGGCCTCATATATGTGTTCTTCTGAAAAGTGTTCATATCCTTTGCCCACTTTTGAATGTTTTTTTTTTTTCTTGTAAATCTGTTTTAGTTCTTTGTAGATTTTGGATATAAGTCCTTGGTCAGATGAGTAGATTGCAAAAATTTTTTCCCGTTCTGTTGGTTGCCAGTTCACTCTAATGATTGTTTCTTTTACTGTGCAGAAGCTCTGGAGTTTAATTAGCTCCCATTTGTCTATTTTGGCTTTTGTTGCCAATGCTTTTGGTGTTTTAGTCATGAAGTCCTTGCCTATGCCTATGTCCTGAATGGTTTTGCCTAGGTTTTCTTCTAGGGTTTTTATGGTGTTAAGTCTTATGTTTAAGTCTTTAATTCATCTGGGGTTAATTTTAGTGTAAGGTGTCAGGAAGGGGTCCAGTTTCTGCTTTCTGCACATGGCTAGCCAGTTTTCCCAACACTATTTATTAAACAGGTGGAAAACTAGCCAATTTTCCCAACACCATTTATTTCCTCATTGCTTGTTTTTGTCAGGTTTGTCAAAGATCAGATGGTTGTAGATGTGTCGCTTTGCCTCCAAGGACTCTGTTCTGTTCCATTGGTCTATATCTCTGTTTTGGTTCCCCATGCTGCTTTAATTACTGTAGCCTTGTAGTATAGTTTGAAGTCCAGTAGTGTGATGCCTCCAGCTTTGTTCTTTTTGCTTAGAATTGACTTGGCTATGTGGGCTCTCTTTTGGTTCCATATGAAGTTTAAGGTGGTTTTTTCCAGTTCTGTGAAGAAGGTCATTGGTAGCTTGATGGGGATAGCGTTGAATTTATAAATTACTTTGGGCAGTATGGCCGTTTTCACAATATTGATTCTTCCTAACCATGAGCATGGAGTGTTTTTCCACCTGTTTTCAGAAAAATTTTTTACAGCAATGGTTGACTCAGTTGTTAAAAGTTGCAAATAGCTCTAAAGAAGTAAGTTACCTTGACTCTGAAAACCAAAGGACTAGCAATGTTTAACACACCAGCTCTCATGAGAGTCGTAGAAGTTTTATTTCTTCTCTATTGGAGTAGCACAACTTTTAAAGTTATCTGAGACTTGCACTTAGAGTCCTGCATCTGATTAAAAACTGCCTTTTGAAAAAGATCAAAGCAAGACAAAATTTCTATGGATGACAGAAGTTTGCAGCCACTATAAAAGCTACAATTGACGAGGAGTTTTGATCACTTCTGTGGTATACAACAATTTTACATAACCATTATAATTATCAATGTACACAAAATCATTTTAGAATTATAGAAGTTTCCCATAATTTTTTGAACACATTAACATATTTATACAAATACAGCCTAATAAAAACCAAACACCATTTACTTTTCTATTTGAAAGTTTTTCCTCTATTCTAATGTCACTATCTCCAGCGTTATTCATCAGAATTTTGCACTTAAGAGCACCTGTTATATTTTACAACTGATTTTAAAACCATATTTTTAAGAGGACCAAAATGAGGCAAAAGTCTGTGGATGACAAAAACATTTTAGGGCAGCCACAGTTAAAGACACAATTGACAAGGAAATTTGTTACCTTTGTGGTGCACAGCCACTGAACATGATTATTACTGATGATATATACTAAGGCATATTAGAATTATAGCGGTTTTATATCATTTTGGAACATATGCCAATAATACATTTATATAAATATAGTCCAAAGAAAGCCAACTACCATTTCATATTTGATAATGTTTCCTGTATGATTTTTATACAAAATAAGCCAAATGCAATTTTTGAACTTTAAAGGACCTAATATTTAAAGAGTTAGGCTAGAAAGAGACATAATTTATCATTTGCTTTGGAAAGTTTGTCAAATATTAAAGGTTTAAAACACTGGATATCATAAAATAAAATCCCAGGTCACCATCAGCCATTCATTTGGCCAAAATGATAGCTTTAAAAATTGTTTAAACCTTTTCTCTGATAGAGGAAACACAGCTTCCAAACAAGATCCAATAAAGATAGTATGAGGCTAACTGAATTTGTTCTTATTTGTCTAAGAGAATTAGACAGAGCTTTTTTATATACAAACGTCATACACATAAAACACATATAAATACACAGAATATTCAGCATTGTGAGATTTTTTATTTGCCAGTTTCTTAATTGGATTACGGGCTTCGGGGTGGAGCCCTTGGAGGAACAGGGCCAGGAAAGCAAGCATTTCTAGGGCCAAATAAGCAGCAAGTAAGTAGCAAAGACAGATCCCCAGAATTGAGTGTGCCATTTTATACTGGATCCTGGATCCCCAAAAAGAGGGAAATACTTGAGGAGAAGACAGTGCTGTGCCTTTACCAACTGTGCATTTCATTGCAAGGCAACCCAAAGCCAATCAGCCATATTATAATTGGACCACCCCCATGACAGTCTTATTTCCCAGTGGGGCGTGGGGATGTTTCCATATCTTCCAGATGGCCAAGAGCATGCTCCTCTGATGCAGGTGTTCAAAGAGTCAAGTATTCCTCCATAACTACTATTAGCCATTCCCAAAAGTATATTTCCTACCTAGTTATTATGCAACAAAACTCTCTTTTTTTTTTCGAGCCAGAATCTTGCTCTATTTCCAGGAGCCAGGCAGTGGCGCGATCTCGGCTCAAAGCAGCGTCCACCTCCCGGTTCAAGCAGTTCTGCTGCCTCAGCCTCCTGACTAGCTGGGACCACAGATAGATGCCACCACGCCCAGCTAATTTTTGTATTTTGTTAGTAGAGATGGAGTTTCACCATGGTCTCTATCACTTGACCTTGTGATCCACCCACCTTGGCCTCCCAAAATGCTGGGATTACAGGCATGAGCCACCACGCCCGGCCCAAAACTCTTATAATATGGAGTAATTTCTGATACCCCTAAAACTCAAAACCATCAGATCACACAATGCAAAACAGAATAGAGCCTTGGATTTTGAGAGTGATCTATCTGCTTTTAATTCCTAGGGTTTCATGAGGAAAACAGGTTTTTGATTTCCACCCCCCCCCCGCCCCCCGCCTCATGAAACGGAGTCTATGGTGCCTCCTCTGTTTTTCACAATGAGTTCCAGGCTACCAAAAGTTATCTTAGGGCCTCTAATGTGTGCATTAAGAATGACAAGACAAAAAAAAATGGAGAAAAATAATTCGGTCGACTGAGAAGAAAAACCATTTTCCCAGAAAAAAAAGTTCCAAGAAGAGAAAAACAAAGATCTTTTAAATACATCTATAGTGTGTTATCCACTTTTAATTAAGCTGACTTTTAACCATACGGCTTTAAAAAAAAAATCCTTTTAGATTTCTTATTACCAGACTTAAGCCATGCCAAGCTGCTAATATTTCTAGTTTCTGCACTTCACCACAGGTAACCTCTTAGATGCTTCAAAGACATGGTAAGCAGTTTTTTTTTGTTTTTTTTTTTTTTTTTCTTTTTCCTTTTTAAGAAAAACAAAATTTAGAATCTCCACAAGGTAGTTTAGAGAAAGGAAAATTCAAGAGAGGAAACAGAAGTTACCTATGGGGAAAAAATCTTCAATAAATGGCAAAGTTACACAAATAACAAACCATAAAGGAATCATTCCAGAAGCCAGCAATTGAACCCAGGCCACCACTGTCAAAAGATAAAGGCTTAGCTACTGAGCTATACAGCATTGAGCAGTTTCTATTACTTTTCCCAAAAGGAACCTAGATAAGCCAATTTCAAGTTTTCAAGGCTTTTAATTGCTTAGAAAAATATTTTAGTACTTTGACAGGCACCCCAAAATTCCTGGCCTCTGGATGGTGGAAACCAAAAGAAACTATCCCCACATGGTCACAAGGGTAAGCTTTTAAGGACACAAAATGAGACGGAGAAATTTTATACAGTACTGGTGTTGGTTCCAGGGATCCAAAACACGGTTTGTAACTGACCAGCCTGCCAAGCCGACTTGAAAAGCAGGCTTATAGGGGTCCTAAACCCACGTTGTGTCCTGTGATGCCCCTCTTTCCATTACAGAACACAGAAAGACAAATTCTTAGCACAAAGTACACCAGATTTGCTATAGCTTAAGACTAGACTCATAAATCCTTTTTTTTTTTTAATACATTTTTTTCTTTAAGATCTGATGGTTTTAAATAAATTCTTTTTTCTATTAATCAAACCCTTGCAGAGGAGACAGATAGTTTACTGGTTATTCAGAGAAAGAGAGAGACCACAAACTTGGCCAGTAAGAATTCCTTACCTTTTTGCTGGCCTACCAGGTTTCTGGGTTCCCTTTCTCTGCAGCTTCCAGTAAAGTGAAGCGGTTTCTGATGACCCTGCTTGCTTGTGCCATAGCTGTGGGGTTCAAGCCATTTCACAAGAGAAAATTACCCTTTACTGTTTTATGGAATCACAGACAAGATTCTCAGTTTGCAAGATGCTGCCCTGTGGGCTGCATAGGGAACTGAATTCTCATTTTCCATCCCAGCAAAATACACGTAACGAAACAGACGTTAGTTACTTCATTCAGCACCCAATACCAGCCTGGCAGAGCTCAAACTTTTTCTCGTTCCCTGTTGTCTTTGATCCACTCCAGGTGGGGACTGGATGACCTCCAAACGGTAATTCACAATGGGGTCTCTGGGCAAGGGGAAGAGCAGACAGTCACCCCAAGAGATTTGCCTGTTGAGCCTCCTTTAGGGCGCGTCGAAAGTGACGAGACAAATAGGGAGAGTTCTCTGGGTTAGGCCTGCTGGACTTCCATGAGCAACCCCCTCTTCTCCATGTATACATGAGATCCCTTCCACAGAAACACACACACACAAGGGTGAGATGGACAGAAGGCCTTCCAAATCAGAACTCCAAGAATACCTCCTCCAAACTATCCTATTTTCCATTTGAGAAACCTCCTCAAAAATCTTCCTGATTGAGGAGAAGTTTCACAAACCAAGACCCTTCCTGCTTGTTAGAGCCAACCAAGAACCCCCAGGAGCTGAACAGACACCCAGCAATGGGGCTACAGATGTGGACACCCCACGATGTAGCTACAGACACTCCACAATGAGGCTACAGACACCACGCCATAGGGCTACAGAACCAGTTGGGAGAAGGAAGGAGGTATTGGCAGCACCTAGGATACTCACCAATCCAGACGCTCTGCAGTGGGGCTGCAGACAGACACCCTGTGATAGGGCTGTAGCTAAGGGGTGTCTCCCCATGACTATTTCTCCATTGCAGTTAAAGCCATGCACAGAGCCAACCTGCAGTCCAAGAGAGCTAGGCAGCTGCTTGGGCTGGCTTCTCGATCTATCGCTGGATGGAGGCCACTGAGCCATGGGCAGGTAGCCAGAAGGGCAATCCCAGACGAGCCCCAAATTTGTAACTGCTCAAGGGATTTGCCTTGCCCGCTGCCTGGACAGAGCTGATTCATCTAGACAGGGGAGTCCCAATAGAGAAAGAGTAATTCACGAAGAGCCAACTGTGCGGGAATCCGCAGTTTTATTGTTACTCAAATCAGTCTCCCTGAGCATTCAGGGAACAAAGTTTTTAAGGATAACTCGGTGGGTGGGGGAATCCAGTGAGCCTGGAGTGCTGATTGGTCAGAGAATAAATCATAAGGAGTCAGAGCTGTCGTTTTGTGCTGAGTCAGATCCTGGGTGGGGGGTCACAAGATCAGATGAGTCAGTTTAGTGATCTGGGTGGTGCCAGCTGATCCACAAGTGCAAGGCCTGCTAAATACCTCAAGCACTGATCTTAGGAGCAGTTTAAGTAGGGTCAGACTCTTGTAGCCTCCAGCTGCATGACTGTAAACTGTAGTTTCTAATCTTCTGGCTAATGTTATTCCTACAAAGGCAATCTAGTCCCCAGGCAAAAAGGAGGTCTGCTTTGGGAAAGAGCTGTTACCGTCTTTGTTTAAACTATAAACTATGAGCTAAGTTTCTCCCTAAGTTAGTTCAGCCGAAGCCCAGGAATGAACCAGGACAGCTTGGAGGTTAAAAGCAAGGTGGAGTCAATTAAGTTAGATCTCTTTCATTGTATCAGTCATAATTTTGCAAAGGCAGTTTCTCTATTAGCATTACTAGGAGGAGAAATAGTGTTAGGTTGGTGCAAAAGTCATTGTGTTTTTTTGCCATTGAAAGTAATGACCAAAATACAATAGAATATAATAGATCTGGAGCCAGAACTTGAGCCTACTGAGTTCTGTTTTTCCATTGTATCTGCACCATGGGTGGTCAGACAGTAAGGAGGAAAAGCAAATAGGAAAGTTTTAGTCACTCACAGCTGCAGTCTGAACTGAAGAAGTCCCTTATTCTTCAGACTTAGAACCACCAAGCTGAGCCCCATGCGCAGCAGTCATTCTGTGCACGACCTTCATCCTCCTTGCTAAGCCCCCCTGAGTTTAAATAAAACATTTTATCCCCATGGTTTGCTTTCATCCAAGGGGAAATTGTTTAAAATGTGCATGCTAGAAAACTCTGTTTTCCAGCAAGAGAGTCTCAGAATATAGAAGAGGAGATTTAAAAATGGATAATAAAAATGTAGGCTGCATTGTCCAGGTCCCATGCCAATTGGCATTTAGCTGGTTTCAGCCAATGGGAGGCCCCGGAAGAAGTTGTGGGTGGGAGGAAAGAAGAGGCCATGGAAACAGAATGCAGAGGAGTCGTCTGAGCTTTGCCAGGTATGAAGGCCCAGAGAGACCTGAGTATAGGACTTGGGTCATGCCTACTTGTGCCCATGCCTGGGACAGTTATTTAGAGGAATTTCTCGCTAACTGCCTCACCCATTATCTTCATGTCCTGGAATTAATGATGTAAAGAGTAATGTACAACCAATTAAACATCAAAAATTCACTTATAACTGCTGTTAATGAAAGCACTAGGCAAAACAGAGAGCCTTTGATATCAATAGCTTATGCTATTTTAATGTAAATTCTTGGTAAACAACGTAGGAACTACCTCTTCTTTTCCTTAAAAAATTCACTGTAACTGCTATTTATGGAACACATTCAGGGAAATGGAATCTACACTCCTGGGTTGTAGTTCTCAAGCCTGGACCAAATAAACTCTCTATTTACGTTTATGTTACCTTAGTTTCAGTTTCTTCCTTTTAGGTCAACACATTTGGCATAGTCAGCAGAACTCAGCGACGCCACCAACCGCTTGCTCTTTTGAAAACTGCGCTGGGTACAAGCACAAACTCTCTGTCTTCAGAAGGCTTAGTAGGTGTTTTGGGTGAATTCTGAGTTCGGACTTCATACGCTGGTTCAAGGCCTAGACTTTATCTGGGCTATTTCTCAACCCTTTTTCTGTTTTTTAAGAGAAGGGGCTTTGGTCTCTATTTGGACGAGAGATTTGGATGAAGAGCTTCTGCAAAGAACTTTGTTTTTTCTACCTCTGTCTCACCATAGAGGTTCAGGTCAAGGTTTTTCTGCCTCTGCCTCAGCACCAGAGTTTAGAGATAATGTTTCTGTGCCTCTGTCTCACAGCAGAGGTGTGAGTTAAAGGATTGGTAGTTAGGCACTGGTGGTTTCATTTTACATAGCATGGCTTTAAGATTGCAACTGTTTTCTATTGCTTGAAAATTCAAACTTAGCCTTTCATTTTGAGCAATTCATGTTAGTTCCTAATTGGAAAGGCACCCCCTTTTGCTGTTTCAGGTGAGTATATGAGGGTCTAGTCCCCCCTGTCTTGAACAGTCTGCTGCCACCCAGCAGTTGGAGGCAGTTTGAGACATGTTATACTCAACCCTAAGCATATTCCCAGCCTTGATCACTTTGGAAAAGTTTCTAAATTATGGGAAATCAAGCTTCAAAATCTGACCACTCTTTTTAGAAACACCAGCTGTATTTATATATAACACTTACAGCATATCCTCTTGTAAATATTTAGAAAAGTGGACCCACCTAACCCAGGACGGTCATAAGCTGCATACGTCAAAATAGTGAGCCTCTGAAATGTCTAAAGTAATCATGTGCGTGCATAATTGGGGGAAACGCTCATTTTAGAACCAGAAAAACTGAATGAGAGATCTAATTTGTGTTTGTCCTGGCTGAAATATAATACAGAATTTCAATTTTTTTATTTTTTTATTTTTATTTTTCTCTATGGTCAGAAGTCAGCCCAATTAAAAGCTGATATTTAGGCTACAATTCTCTTAGAAACACTTTCTGCTTTTTCCTCTTTTGGACCCTGTTTCTGGGATTGTTTTGTTTCAGTCAACTAAAACCCCCTTTGCTTCTTATCTTGTTGGCATGACTTTTTGCTGAGAAAAATGTAAAACTGCATTGGGCTAAAATCTCTCCAAATTTGCTCCTCTAAGACTTGTTCCTTCCACTCTTTCTCACTGCAACCTTCGTCTCCTGGGTTCAAGAAATTCTCATGTTTCAGCCTCCTGAGTCGTCGGGATTACAGGTGCGCACCACAATGCCTGGCTGACTTTTTTATTTTTAGTAGATACGGGGTTTCACCATGTTGGTCAGGCTGGTCTCGGACTCCTGGCCTCAAGTGTTCCACCTGCCTCGGCTCCCAAAGTGCTGGGATTACAGGTGTAAGCCACTGCACCCGACCCCATGGAGTCTTCTGATCAGCAAAATATCCATGTATTTGTAACTTTAGGGTTTCACAGCCTATGTAAATGATTAACAAAGAAATAACTAGATGGTAAGTTTTGTTCAATAAACTATTAAAGCATAATTGTTAAGAATCAATAAATTAAATGAATGTAAATGGAATAAAAGTTTATAAATAAACTTTTATAGTTTCAAAAGTCTTTTTCAGAAACTTAATAATATTAAATAATAATCAAAAAATATTTGAGCCATTTATATGGTCTAGAAAAGCTAAATATATTTAGATCTAATAAAGTTGAGAAAACACCTTTCTAGAAATTATGAAATTGTTTCATGTACAAATACTGGTATAAAACAGTTCAAAATCACTTCCTGAGTTTTTTACAGAAGGGTTCCTAAGAGTTAAAATGATAGTGTATATATATATGTAGGTCTATGTATATATAATTAAAACTGCTAGGTATAAGGGAAACTATTTTATATACAGGGCATGTAAAGAAAGTAATATGTAAAAAGAAAAAAGTAATTTTTTTCTTTTGTGTGAGACATAACTGGTTAAAACGATGAGGAAAAGGAAAGTTTTTTTTTCTTAGGCAGAAATGCCAATATAAAACTGGAAATACTGGGAAAAATGGAAAGTTTAAACAAGTTGTAGAAGATTTATCTTATAAAAGGAATTTTGTGTGTGATCAAGTTGTTAAAATTAGAAGGGAATTACTTAGTTTTTCTAAAATGTGAGCATTAATATCAAGAACAAATTAATGCAAGGTCCCTATGTTAGAATAACAGGGTTTTCTTGAAGCATTGATCTGCTCCTTAATAGAAAATTGCAAGAGGTTATGAAAGGTTTCTGGAAACCACATCTTGGTTTGACCACAGTCAAAGCTGATTGAGATTGGATGAATTTGTTTTTAAGTTTCTACTAAAATTAACTTTAGCTTTAATAATATACTGATGCAAAGGTAGAATTTGGTTTGAATAAGATTTTTACATCATATTAATAAAAGGCTTGTTCATCTTTTGAGTAAACTTCAAAAAAAAAAAGAAGGAAAGACAAATCCTTTTCATCTTACAGTATCTTTATTAGGTCTTTTGATTGAAGGCTGGGTCTCCTGTCAAAAAGAAAAGGTTTTTACTTGTTGAAATCTTGAATTATCATTTTGGCTAAATGACTAAGTATTATTTTAAAGTGGCCTGTAATCTTATTTTGGGCAAGTGTTTTAAACATTTAACATACTTCCCAAAATCAAGTTTCAAATTTTAAAACTAAGTTTTTTCCAAGTGGAATCCCTGTAAGTCCCAGAGAGACATATTAGGCTTATTTTGTATGCTAAAACCATACAGGAAGCTTTGTCAAATAAGAAAGGGAGTTTAACTTTGTTTGAGTTATATTTGCATGGATATGTTAATATGTGTTCTATAATTACATGAGATTCCTAAAATTTTGCTGTGTCTTGCTATATCTTGTCAGACATAATTATGGTTATGATATTAATTTGTTTTAGCCACAGAAATAGCCACATTTCCTCGTGGGCTTTGTCTTTAACCATGGCTACTTGAAGTCCTTTGTAATCCATAGAAAATTATTGTTTTACTTTAGTTCTTCTTCAAATCCGTTCACAATTGGCCACAGTCCAAATTTTGCTTTTTCTAAAGAAAATTAATGGAAAAGCATCCTAAAAATACTCTTGAATACAGGTTTCTGATAACTTTAGACATTGTATAATTATCATTAGACTAGATTAAAACTTATAGAACTCTAATAAACTGATGCATTCATGAAGATTGCTAACACAACCTCATGCAGAACAAAAATTAATTACATGAGACTAAACCGACAGAAGAGTGAGATGACTTTTATGACTTTTTCTGAAACAATGTTGATTCTTTTTATATTTTGTTTTTCAGAGTCAAGGAAACTCTATTGAGCTATTTATAGTTTATGACAACTAGGTAAAATATACCTTTGGGAGCATAATTAAAACATTTGCTTTTCTTTCTACCTAATTTCCCTTAGATTTGGAAACAGTTCATGAGTATTCTTATTTTATGGCAATCTGGTTAGTTGTATAAATACAATAAGAATCTTTTTTTTTAACAGGCTGCAATTGGAGACTCTGGTTGTTTAAGGAATTGACTAGAATGGCATATTTCCAGATATGACCAGACTGCTTTGAAAAATTGAGGTTAACTTTATAGAGCCTATAGGAACCCCCTTGAAAAGACTTTCCTGGTACCTTGTCTACACAATTTTCTTTCAAGGTTTCTGACCTTGAAGTAAGTAAAGAATATCACTTTTTGACAGGTCTGGGAAGCTCAAGGTATTTTGGAGACTGGAGAAGAGTAAAATTCACCCTATTTTTACAGGTATTACAGGCAGAGCATACTCTAATAGTGAATCTTTGCCTTGGCTTCCTAACCTCAAGACTTTTCAAAGTCTAATCCAAAATTCCTTGTTCAAGTAGCCAACTTAAAAGAACCTCTATGGCCAATAACTCTTCTTGTTGTACTTTATGCAAGTGATAAAGCTAAGTATGATACTAAAACTTATTTTGCAACTATGTTTATCCTATAAAGGTTTATGTTTGGTAAAAATGGGGACTGGAAGGAGAAAAAAAATGATGTTTCAGAAGAAAAGTATAATAGATCTATTATTAGACTCCAGCCCACATCTTTGTTTTTGAGTTTTCATTGTTTTCATACAAGTTGGAATGAGCCTCCATTGGGTAAGTTTTTACTGTGCATCTCTCCTTGTTTCACGTCTTCTGAGAAAACCAAAAGCATGAAATTCTGAAGACTGGAGATGATTCAACAAGCAATGGCAGTTATATAAATCAGAGACTTGACTGATGAGTATCCAGGAATAAATCTTCTTAGCACTGAGGTTTGAAGGTCTAAGCAGAGATTGGTTAGCAGTGCTTCCATGGGAAGATTTTTGATCAACAGTTGGGGGAATGAGAAAAGCAAAATAGTTCAGTGCGGTCTGAGCTATGTAAGGCATGCAGGTCTAGAGAGCTATGAGCATGGGCCTTCAGTCACACCACACCTTCACATATAGACTCACGCCTGGGGGTCACTATTTAAAGTCATTTTGTTCCTGATCAGCTGCCTTACCCATTATCTTCCTTTTCCTGGAATCTGTGGTTACAATGTGTAGCCAATCAATAGCTTGTTATTTTAATGTGAATTTGTAGTAAACCACTTAAGAACTGCTGCTGCTTTTCCTTTAAAAATCCACTTGTAGCCCGGCGCAGTGGTGCGTGCCTGTAGTCCCAGCTACTTGGGAGGCTGAGGCTGGAGGATCTCTTGAGTCGAGGAGTTCTCGGCTGCAGTGCGCTACGTCGATTGGGTGTCCACACTAAGTTCGGCATGAATGTGGTGACCTTCTGGGAGCGGGGGACCACCAGGTTGCCTAACGAGTGGTGAACCCGCCCAGGTCGGAAATGGAGCAGGTCAAAACTCCCATGCTGATCAGTAGTGGGATCGCCTGTGAATAGCCACTGCATTCCAGCCTGGGCAACATAGCGAGACCCGTCAATTAAACAAACAAACAAACAAAAATACACTTGTAAATGCTGCTAATTGGCATGTATATTCAGCGCAACTTGAATCTATGCTTCTGGGTTGCAATCCTTAAACTCAGACCGAGTAAACTCTTTGCTTTATTAACTTTGCTTCAGCTTCTTCTTTGTAGATTGACGAAGCCAAGTTATTTCTCCTCCTCTCTGCTCCTAATGACATTTCTGGCAGTTCCTGCAGCTCCCAGTGATCAGGCCCCCTGTGCTTCCGGCTTCTACTTGTTGACCCAGCCCCTGGACTCCGTAAAGCCTCCATCTCTCCTAAGCCTTCATGGTAATGGGAATAGTTTCCTGCTATTCCAATCTCCGGGCCACAAAGTGTCAGGTGATGGGCAAACTCTGCAGTTAGTGACTCTGATGCCCTCAGCAAGTTACTTAAGTTATTTGAGCCATCCTTAGCTTTCTCGTGTATAAAATGGGAATAGTAATGTTCAAACTGTAGTATTATGAAAATTATGTATGTTAATATTTACAAAGTGCCACCAACACAGAGTCAGAGATGCAGTAAATGGCAATTGTTCTTACCACCACCACCCCCACCCCCATTACTTGCTGAATATTTGGAATGAACTCAGACATTGCCTATCCCCCATTCCCAGTAGCTTAGCTACAGTAGAATTAGTATTTCTAAGAGCAGAGTATTCCAACCTGTGTTCCATGACTGCTAGCCTTGTAATGGGACCTTGTGATGTTGTGATGGGGCTTCTTCAAATATAGAGGTCATACACTGTACAGCTTTCCTTATGCGTTCTTATCTGTGCACACTTTTGTTAAGCAGGATACTAGCATGTTCTGGGATAGAGTTTGCAAGACACTGGAGCGGTGGCCTACATTCCGTACTTTGGGAGCAGACAGATTCGAGCTGTAATCTCTGTCGTAGCTGCGTGACCTGGGGCAAGTATTTTACTATCTTTGAGCCTCATTTTCCAGTCTGAAAAATGGCATAATTGTGCTCTATACTTTGTTGTTGTGAGGTTGTAAGAAAACATTTCAGGTGAAGTACTCAATAGTTTCTGAACCCTGTTCAATAAATTTAGTTGTTAAATAGTAACAGTTATTATCAATGCAAGGAATGAAGGCGGTTAAGAGTTTCTTAAGGCCACAATAAATAAATGGAAATAAACATCATGGACACTGCAATGAAGCTAGAGGCAAGGGAGAACGTTGTAGTGGTGGTGGGGTTTGGGAAGGGGAATGTGGCTTCACCAGTGACGGAGCAGCAGATTGCCCCTGCTCATGGGCAGCCTGGGTTCTTGACCCTTTCCTTGCCTGTCAGCCTGCCCGCCTTTGGAGCCAGCTGTCACTCTGTGCCTGCACTCCATGCTCAGTTCCTCTGTGGCAGGACCGAAAGCTACTCTCCAACATGCTTTTCCTTGCTCCATGGGGTGTGAACTAGGCCGAAAGCTCTGTAACCCTTTCAGGAGCTGTGTGCTCAGAGCTCCCTCTGTAGACCCAGTTTTTCCCCAAATGGGCCCCTAGTTCTGGACTGGGTCAAGAAGGGGCCTGGAAAGGGGACCAGGAAGGAGTTCTGTAACACTTCTGAGTCAAAGCAGCTCAAGGCCGAATCTGAAGAATTTTCTTATTTTTTCTGGTAATAAGGTGGAAAATATTCTTTGGTCCTTGCCTAAGTCCTTGTTTCTGTTCCTCTATTAATTCCAAATATAGAAGAAAAAAGTGGTGGGATTAATTGTCACCATCAAAATTCCACTGGTATTCCTTTCGAAAGCCAAGAGACTTTTGGTCTGCAAACCGCATTTTCGTCATGGGTAGTAACTGATCACGACACCAGTGATTCCTGCAATTTCTAAAGCCCAGTTGTGAGTTAGGAGTGAGGGATACATTTGCTGGATTTAATATAATGCTGGGCTTCCCTTTGTGAGAGGCCTGTCTACCAGTCTCGCCTATGGAGAACCGCTGTATTCTAATCTTGACTCCCTCCCCACAGGCTGCACACCACTGTGACACTGTAAGTTCTGCCCCAGGA
Organism: Sapajus apella; assembly: GCF_009761245.1. Classification (NCBI taxonomy): domain Eukaryota; kingdom Metazoa; phylum Chordata; class Mammalia; order Primates; family Cebidae; genus Sapajus; species Sapajus apella. The sequence continues at coordinate 2,110,723 of NW_022437069.1, forward strand.
TGCATTTTAATCTTGTGTATTCCTCAAGTTCAGGACAGTGGCCAGGCATCAAAGGCCATGGAGATTGTCTACAGGCCGTTTGATTTTTGAACCATGAGTGGATCTGAAAACTTTCAGTTTGTATAATAAAAGAGTAGACTTTGGTCACAATTGAGCTGGCCATTTATCATGACTGACAGTTTGGTTCCTTCCAAAGAGAAATGAGTTCTGCTTATTTTTCACTGAGGTGAATTTACCCCAACCATAACACTCCTTTCTTTTTTTCTCTATGAAGACAGGCCAGTGAAAGACCATAAGCACCAGGAGCAGAGATGAGAAGGCAAAATGCAGACTCTAACAAGGGATCCTCAGGCACAGGAGAGGGGAGGCCTAGGAATGGTTTAGCTGCATCCCGATGATATTGCTGTTTCTTGCTAATCTGTGGAGTCCAATATTTTGGCTTCTGCTGGTGAAAGAAGGCATCTGATGGGAAGGCAGTAGTATGGGACTTGGCAGCAGGGGTCAGATAAAGGAGACTGAGTGGGCGGAAAACAGAATCAGTGCAAGCCTGTGGTTGGGCAAGATGAAGGAAGTGTGGGTTCCAGTGGAGTATGGGGATCATGCTTTTATTAAGTGGTAGAGCTCAGTGCTTACCAGACAGATGGGCTTTCTAAGACAGAGGGCAGTTTCCCAGTTGTGCTGATATCTATTTTATTTTATTGTATTATTTTTTTGTTTATTTATTTTTTTAAAGACAGGGTTTCACCATGTTGGTCAGGCTGGTCTTAACTCTCGACCTCAGGTGATCCGCCCGCCATGGCCTCCAAAGTGCTTGGATTACAGGCGGAGCCACCACGCCCGGCCCGATACCTATTTTAACTCATCAAAGGGGCTGCAGTAAGAATGAGTATGCCACAGAAGAAGTAAATTTGAAAGATTAAAAACAGTCGAAGATCCAAAGAGATCAATGAAACAGATTAATAAAGCACGTGGGCATCGTATGGGGTTTATGAAAGTGGAGGCTGTTGTTTCCAGAAATACTGAAAGATGGTGCTTTCTCCTTAGGCTGTTTGCCAGCCCATAGGTAGGAAGAATGGAATCATGCATGAATAGGATCTGGGTGGAAGCCATGGACTCTGAGCATCTTACAACCCAGGTTTTCTGTACCAATATTTTCTTGGTCTCACTGGTTTTTTGTTTGCTTTTAAACAGTACCTCACTCAGTCACCAGGCTCAAGCAATCCTCCCACCTCAGCCTCCTGAGCAGCTGGGACTACAGGCACACACCAACACGCTAGGCTAATTTTTATGTTTTTTTTTTTTTGTAGATACAGGGTTTCTTTATGTTGCTGAGGCTGGTCTTGAACTCCTGGGTTCAAGTGATCCAGCTGCCTCGGCCTCCAAAAGTGCTGGAATTAGAGGTGTGAGCCACCGCGTCTGGCCTTGGTCTCTTTAAGGTTGACAAAAGATGAGATGCAAAGCCAAAAAGAAGGACGAGCCTGCCTCTCCGGCCATGTTTCTGAAGAGGAGCTGACCTGTGCCAGTGTCACTACTGTTTCCTGTGTAGAAAGCCCTGATGCTGACAGGCTGGTGTTTGGGGCACGCTGTTACTGTGTAGATGATGTAGATTAGGATGGAATGACGTTGGCAGAATTGTAGTTGAGAAGAAAGCGTAATAATATTGCCATCAATATAATAAAGTGAAGGGAACACTATTAGCCAATGGCCTGGAAACACAAGAAATTTAAGGAGCATCCAGGCCCAGTGAGCTGTATCTGCTCAAAGTATTTAGGCTGATAGAAGTCAGTCAGCCACCAGCTGATGGCCCGGAAGAGCACATAAAATGGGAGGGAGAAGCTGGTAAGAGTGGAAAGCATAGTTATTTTGAAACCACAAAATTAAAAGCTGAAACAACAGTCCATTGAGTAGCAACTTGTCTCTGTGTTGTAGCTGAATATTCTGAATGGACAGCCTGCCTAACAGAGCAACATGGTTGAGGAGAGACGTGAACCACTGTATCAGCACGTTCTTACAAACTGTATCTGAAATATATCACATTAGACATGAGGCTTCAAGACAACTAGAAATCAGACCAGAAGATGAATAATAATAACAATAATATGCCCTATTTATTGAGCCCTTACTCACTTTGTGCCTGGCATTTATTTTATCTTCGATCAGCTATGCAAGACAGTAATCTTAGCATCGTATCAAAGAGGTTAGTTATATCCCAGTAACAGTGGCAGCCGTGAGTTTTGAACCCAGATTTATTTGGGCTCAAATTCTGGGTTTGTACCATGGAGCATTCTGTCTCTCTGCAAACCAATCTGTTAGTACAGCAGAAAATGGTTGCATCTGCCTTCTCAAAAGAGTATGATTGGAGGTGTGATTGGGGCAATGCACGGTATAACTCACATTTCATAGATCAAGGGATGCCTGTCAGGTCTTGTAGGCCCCTTGGCCTCTCCTTGATATGCCTTACTAAGATTTGCGACTCTCAGAATGGCCCTTTGAGTTGCCATATCACTCTTGACTGGAGAAAGAACACCAACAGCCTCATTTCATCAAAAGTTGAGGTTTTGAATTAACTTGTCTTTTTTTTGAGATGGAGTCTGCCTCTGTTGCCCAGGCTAGAATGCAGTGGCACAGTCTCACCTCAGTGCAACCTCCGCCTCCCAGGTTCAAGCGATTCTCCTGCCTCAGCCTCCCAAGTAGCTGGGATTATAGGCATGGGCCACACTGCCCAGCTAATTTTTGTATTTTTAATAGAGACAGTTACCATGTTGGCCAGGCTGATCTCAAACTCCTGACCTCAGGAGATTCACCCACCTCAGTCTCCCAAAGTACTGTGATTATAGGTGTGAGCCACCACGTTCGGTCACCTTGGCGTTCTTAAGACCTGGATTCCCTCATGTCTGTATCGGGTCCTTGGCACCCACATATGTACTGAGCTGCATCCATCCGTGTGTACTCACCTATCTTGCCTGATAAGAATTCCATATTTTACTTGGTTAAAACCTGTGTGTGCAGAAAGCTTCGTGAACCCCAGTTGAATCCTGTTCACACCCGCCACCCATCTGCTGGGAGATTTTCAGGGAACACAGTGATGGCCCCAGCCCATCCTGCTGTTGTCTGCCTAACTGTGGCTGCTCTGCACTCGAACTCCTGTGCCTGTTCCACTGTAGCAACTCTGTGGCGTGGCAGAAACTGATGAGCCTGGGCTTTGAAAAGTGGCACAGTTATTTTACTATCTGTGAAGCCATGCAACTCAATTTCTCTTCATCTCAGTTTCCTTATGTGTGAAATGGGGATAAAGTAACACTTGCCACTAGAATTTACTAAGCACCTATTATGTGCCAGAATCTGTCTTTTGCAAATGATCATATTCAACTTCACCATGACCCTAAATCATTAGCTCCCTTTCCTCTTCTTGAGTGAAGTAGGATTCTTCTAATCTGATACATTTTCTGAAAAATGCAGAAGTTTATCATATTCTTCAGTCACTGCCCTCCGGATTATCCAACTGCCATTTCAAAGAGTCCTCAGTGTATTTGAGTTATTTTCTCTAGGCTCTCTCTTTCCCAGTCATAGTTTTCTCCCTGTTCTCACCAGCCATGTTGTTGAAATACCAAGGTGTACTACACAACTAATTGGCATTACACGATTTCTACCTTATAGAACAAGATGACAACACTTATATTACCATGAACACAAAATACTGCATTATATTGATACAAAGATAAGAGAATGGACCATGGATTGCAGTGCATGTGGCAGGAAGCCTAAGGTTGGTCACTTTACTTGGAACATGGAATTAGTGGAGCCAGCAGCATGATAATCATGCTTGTTTGAGCAGGTGTGCATTGCTGTTTCATGATTCGGTCAGGGACTCTGCCTGTAACATCAGCAAGCTCTCTGACAGACGTGCACCGCTAGTCCCCAATGGGGAAAGTCTGTGCCTGACACAAGTAAATCCCACCACTCTGATATTCGTTTTGTTTTGCAAATGTTTCATCAACATCTACTTTGTACAGGCAAATGTACTAGATACTTGGGTGTAAGATAGATATGAAATTACCTTGTTCTCCGGAAGTTTATAATTGAGTGCGCGGGTCAGCAAAACTTCTCTAAAGGACTGTGTAGTAGATATTATAGGCTTTATAGGCTATGAGGCAGTGTATAGTCTCTGTTTCAACTACTTACTTCTGCAGCCATGAAGGAAAATGGCTGTATTCATGGCTGTGCCAACAGGCAGTGGCCCAATCGGGCTGCAGTTTGCTGATCCCTGTTTTATTGGGAGACATAAACATGTAAGCAAACAGTTATAAAATAATGTGTGTAATAACAGAGGTAGATATACAAGAGGAATAAAAGCAGTGTAGAGAAAACTTAGACAATATCTGCTCCTTTAGATACAACAGGGTATGTCATCCTTGGCACACTGATGTCGTAGGCCAGATAACTTTGGCTATGGAAGACTGCCCTGTGCACTGGCAGATGTTGGGCTGCACCCCTAACCTTTGCCAACTAGCTGCCAATAGCAACCTCCCAACCCAGGCTGTGATGATGAAAAATATTTCCAGAGATTGCCAAATGCCCCTAGGGGAAGAAACCACCCCCAGTTGAAAACCACTGGTCTAGGGGTGACCATTGCCGTGGCGAGAGAAGCCAGGTAAATTCTTACCAAGAAGGTGACCCCTAATTAGGGATTGAAGGATGAATAGGAATTTGTTATGTGGATATAAAGTATGTGTAGGGAGAGTAGGAAAATTTAAGAAGAAAGCAAAGGTAGACAAAAGCAAATAGATGTGAAAAAGTATAGTCTGATGAGGGATTTCAAGCCATCACGTATTGTTGGGTCAGTGTGTGTGTGTGTGCGTGTGTGTGTGTGCGCGTGCGTGCGTGCGTGCGCGTGGTTATGTGTGTATGGAGTGGTTAGAGGATGAAGCAAAAGACGAAGACAGAAAGATACTCAGGAGGAAGATCACAGAGGTTCTCGTGTGCTGGGCTGAGGAGATTAGATATTTCTCAGTAACGTGAATTGTAACTTTTGAGGAATAGTGGATCATTTGTGAAGAGTAACTTACAAGGTACGCAGGCACTGTCAGGAGGTACCCTTGTCATTAGCAGAGCTGCTACCCTGGCTGCCCGAGATTAAAGCACAAGAGTGATGACATGCTTGCACATGCCCAGTGAGGCCCCAAGTGCAAGCCGATGAATGAATTTAAGTAAAATTATAAGTATCAACCCAAATGAGCTCACAAGTAACTGCCCTACGATGTGCCAGAACACGTTTTATAATTCTGTGCTGCTTACAAGATACTCTGGTACTTGATAAACTTAATAAAACAGTAGAGTCTATTGATATTGCTGTACAGCTAAGCACAAGACTCCACAGAATGTATGCAGAGAATAAAATAAGTGTTCTTGCCCAAAAGTGAAATAAAACAACCAGGGGTCATTTACTGGCGCAGTAGACACATTCCACTCCAGTGCATTGACGTAAAGCTACGTGAATGGCGTATTTCCAGGGGCTGAAGGGTCCTACTATGTCAATCAAGCCCTGGATGGGAAGAGAAGCCAGACTTATTAGTGTGCTTTAAAAACTACACCCTTGGGGGAAAGCTCAGTAAACTTACTATCTTTGCTTTATCAGAGGGCAAATAGAAGCTTGGAAGGGTAAAGTGACTCAACCAAGTTAGTATCTTAGATAAGACTAAAAATGAATGCCCTTTTGTAAATGAATTTTACTTTTCTTCTGAACATTTCGTTTGGAAAAAAATTTCAAAATTATATGAAAGTAGGGATATTAGTACAGTGAAGCCCCTTGTATCCAGAAACAGTTATTCAAATTTTGTCAGTGCTTTTTTTCTCCTGGATTAATCTGTAGCAAATATTAAATGCCATGTTATTTCTCTTACAAATACTTTAGAGATTAGTGTATTTTGAAAGATGTCCATTCTATGATACTTCCCCTGTCCTTCAGGGAAGTGGTAAATGAAGCAGTGTCCACTTAAAAACATGTTAGTGTGGCTTATGTTGTTTTAAGATGAATTTATAGTTTCTCTTAGATGAACTTAATATATTTCTACATACATTGATTGGATTTCTACTGTGACTTGGAACTCTAGGTAATTAGAAAACAAATATTAATCATCTACTATTCTTGTCCTCAACTCCACAGTTAAAAACTAGATAGAAAGATAGATATTGATTGGAGAACTATCTTCACCATCCAACAGAACTTGGTCCTACCTGCAACTCTTACTGGTTGTATGATTATTGTCATTTAGCTTGATGGCTCCAAGTCCCATCTTCCTCATATCTAAAATTAGGCCACGTATCAATTATATCTGTTGCTGTAACAATGCTCCATAGCAAACCATCCATGACTCAGTGCCTTGAAATAATAAACATTTATTCAGCTAACAAGTTTGCAGTTTAGGAGTTTAAGTTGGATTTGGCTGGACAGTTCTCGTGGTCTTCTCTGGATTCACTTACGTATCTGGGGGTTGGCCGGCTGTGGGCTTACCTAGGGTAATCTGCGCTCTGATTACAGTGACAAGTAAGCTCTGCTGCAGCCATGTCCCTCTTCAGCAGGCTAGCCTGGGCGCATTCTCATGGACATGGCAGAGGGGTAAGCAGAAATACTGAAATGCCTTGTAAGCCTCTTCTTGTATCCTGTTTGCTAGCATTACATCGGTCACAACCAGTTGCAAGGATGAGCCACAGGCCGGCAGTGAAAAGATGCCCTGCCCGTAGTGGAGGTAGGGTTACATGGCAAAGAGTGTAGACACCTGGAGGGATAAGAAATTGTGGCCTTAGTGTAATCAACATATCAGAGGATCCTTACAGGACTTGCTGAATGGGGTCATTATAAAGATGAAGTGAGATAACATTCATGTAAGTAAAATGCATATAAGGTAGGTAATGGGCTTAGCAGCATTTGGCATATTACAAATACTCAACAGAAGTTAGCTATTAATAATTGTTACTAAAATTATTTCTGCTGTTAACACTTCCGGATAATAGTAGAGCTGGTAGTATTAGGAACGCAAGAAAGACCCATTCTGACCTGAGATGGAGAAGATGGGTGCATAAACAATGGGTCTTGCCTTTCTTTTTTTTTTTTTTTTTCCGAGATGGAATCTTCCTCTGTCACCCAGGCTGGAGTGCAGTGGCACGATCTTGGCTCACTGCAACCTCCACTTCCCAGGTTCAAGCAATTCTCCTGCCTCAGCCTCCCGAGTAGCTAGGATTACAGGTGACGACTACCACCCTCAACTAATTTTTATATTTTTAGTAGAGACATGATTTCACCATGTTGGGCAGGCTGGTCTTGAACACCTTACCTCAGGTGATCCTCCTGCCTTGGCCTCCCAAAGTGCTGGGATTAGGGGTGTGAGCCACTGCATCCAGCCTTGAATCTTATCTTAAACAAGACCTTGAGGGATGGGGTTTTGAATCTGGAACAAAATATCAAACAAAAATACAGATTTTCCTTCAAAAATTGACATATTCTGTTAGGATTGACTTTGATTGGTGCCTGACCACTTGAAATAACTTGAAAGACTCCAGAAAGCTTCCCAAACCCTCACTATCTCTTCCATTGGCCTATAACCTTGTTTAAAATCTCTCCCAGAAGAATAAGCCCTTTGGATAAGACAATAACCTTATTTCAGAGAACATGGGACTCAGCCACGCCATTTGTTGGCCTGTCGTGGTTCTCCGTAGCAGTGGTGTGAATTGTAGCCCTTAAGGGAGGGAACCAGGGCAGTGGGGGCAGGAGGACAGGCTCTGAGCAGCTCCCACAGAGGGAATGAACTCTCCAGGGCACTGGAGTGTTCGGGCCTATGTCGAGGATGCTGACACACGGTGTGGAATTTCTGTTAAAATGACCGTCTCAGAGTGGGTTTCCCCAAAAGAAGACCCTGAGATTTGAGTGCAAGTGTTTTACTTAGTGTGTGCTCCCCGGAAACACTGGTAGGAGAAGTGAGACAGGAAAGGGGAGGGACCCTGTGGAGGGGATATTGATGAGCAAGGATACTACAGTGAGCAGCTGGAGCTTGGTCCCAATAAAGTGACTGTGCAGAGCATGCCCCAGGCCTGCCCCAGCCCGACGGTGAAAAAGCAGGGATTTGTCATCTGAGGACCCCAGCCGGTCAGCAGTTGAGAGCAGCTCCCAGGGGCATTCACCCCCTGGCACTGTAATCTTGGCCCTAACACAGTCCAGATTCAAAATCCCACTCCCCAAGGGCTTGTTTTAGACAAGATTCAAAGCTGGGTACAGTGGCTCACATCTCTAATTTTAGTGGCCAGAGAAATCCCTGAGGCACAGTGACCAGTGTGTGCAGTAGGAAGCCATGGAGTGAGCTCGGAAATCCTCAGTGTAGAGGGGGTGGGAATGAGGCCCCAACAGCAAGTCTGTCAGGGACTACAGATGGGGCGATTTCAGTGTGGCTGTAATCCACCCCTCTTTGTGGGCTGGTTGTTCTCTTCTGCATCATTTCCCACAAGCTACATTTTATATTCTTGCTATATAAAATATGGTGTGGAGGAATCACATAGATAGGCCCTCTCCTCATGCTTTTAAAAGTGGATGTTAAACGTTTGCTGTCATCTGATGCAGCAAAGGATGGAGGGGATTACCAGCTGGGGCAGAGGGAGGTGTGAACATGACGGTAAACTCTAAGGGCTGTTTTTTTCCCCTAGCACTGAAGTTTTTGATTATGACTGAAAGGCATAACTAGGTGCAAAGAGTAAGTGGAAACTGTAGAAAAATAATTAGTCCCCTTTACATAGGTGCACATTTTTAATCTCCATTTTTATTGGTTTTGAATTTACTCTACAACATAAATCATTAGAACTGTATCAAGTGGATCAATCTATTTACAGAATATTTAGAGGTAACCATGTGTGTGCAAGAAGGGGAGGGGAGCAGAGACAGGGAGATGTGAACTTTTTCCAATGAGACTCTCTCGACCCTAATTGAATTGATCCACTTGGAAAATAAGCAAGAAAAAAGATTCTACAGAGACGATCGTATATTAAAACAAGGGAATTGTTTGCAGGGGCAAAGAAGGGATAAAGCGTGAATCATCACGAAACGAGGGATGTTAAGAAGGACAGACTAAAAGTAGTATCTTTGTTGTCTGTTTTGGCTGCGCTTTCTTTTTCTGAGGCTGGATACTTTGATCCCACTGAAGGAAGAGAGAGGATCATCAGCATGAATGTGAGCTGGGAGGCAGTGAGGCCGCGAAAGGGTGAAGCATGCTGTCACCCTTGCACTTTACAGCTTGCATCTTTTCAGCAAATGTTAACTTAGCCGGTCACCATAGATAGTCTTGGGTCAGGGCAGCTGGTGAGATCCCTATAGTGAGGATGAGGTAACCAAGACTCAGAAAGGCTGTATCACTAGTTCAGCATCGCACAGTGAGACAGAGACAGAGCCAGATGGGGGCAGAGAACCAGGGAGAGGCCAGACTGTGTTAAGGGATGCAAGTAGGTTTTGTCATGCTCTTCCTAGAAGTCGTGGATGTACATCTGCTCCCTGTCCTGGGGAACACACAGCCTGCTGTCTTCAGGTGACCATTCATGAATTAACTCTATCCCCATACAATGGTTAAACAACAGGGAACAAGGCATAATCCTTTTCCTCGAGGCACTTCTGGCACCCAGCACTGTGACAGCTGCATGGCGGCTAGCCAGAGACCCCACTGAGTCCACGGGCATGGCAATCCTCTGAAGTTCCGTGCTGCAGGGGTACATAGGGTGATGTTTTTGCATCCTGCTTTATAATGTGACCCATCACTGTGTCTTGGAGTGCAGCAAGCAGGTTCAGATAAATGGCTGGTTCTCGGGTGGGTAGAGTAGTAACAGGGAATCAAGGTGGTAGAGACTTTGAAGTCCTGGAAGACAGGCAAAATGAGTAGCTGGTCTGTCCACTGATAGCTGTAGTCCAGTGACCAAGCTGGGATTTTAAAGGAAGTTCGTGAAGGCTGGGGAGGGAGAGCCACGTGAATAAGGTAGACGAGAAATTATTGCACGAAACAGGCTATTGAACTAATGACTCGAAACTGCATTGCACTGGGGAAGAGTCTTGGGGCTCTGGACCTGGATGAAGTAAGGGGTAGTGATAGGACCTGAGAGAAGAATACTCTCACAGAGGGGGAAATGCCAAGCCTGATATTAGCCATAGAATCCCATAATTGGGGCTAGTTTTCCATAAGGGAAACCTGGGCCACAAGACTTAATAGTATCCAGAGGGGATTGTAGGTAAGGATGGGGGCAGTGTCTTTAACCTTTCCTGTGTCACGCCTCACTTAGCATGGGAGTGAAGAGGAGGAATTGCTACCATGGGCCAGAATCCCTGCTCAGAGCTGTGCTTATGATCCCACGTGTTCATTACAAAAGCCCTGTGAGACAGACTTTAACTCTGTTTTCAAAGAGAACACAGATTATGTAATTGTTCATAGGACACCGTGAATTAGAGACAGAGCTGGAGAGAGGCTTGAAGTCTGTCCGCTGCCAAATGTCCTACTGTTTCGACTCTGGTGTACTGTTTGATAATAAACACCATGAATCCAAAGGTGAGATGACAAGTGGGTCAAACACGGCAGGACGTGGAAGAACAAGAACGGAAATCTAAGGGACACATGAGCATACGTGGAGGAGAGAGGAGATTGCTTATGTCAGGGGTTGTGGCCTCACTAACAAACACCGTCTTCTCAGGGATTAAGCCACTGGCCATAGGTCAGTGGTCAACAAACCTACACATGTAACTTGAAGCCAATACTAGTGTCACAAGTGTAAAGAGGTTGGATGGAAAGTTTAGGCGTATTGAATAAACTGCCCCATCCTGGGTACAACTACAGGCTGTGCCAACAGAGTGTTGGTATGTTTTGGCTGTATCCCCATCCAAATCTCATCTTGAATGGTAGTTCTTATAATCCCCACGTGTTGTTGGAGGGACCCGGTGAGAGATACCATGGGGTGGGTTTTTCCCATGCTGTTCTTGTGATAGTGAGTCAGTCTCATGAGACCTGATGGTTTTATGAGTGGGAGTTCCCAGGCACAAGCTCTTTCCTGCTGCATGTAAGACGTCCCTTTGCTCCTTCCTCATCTTTCGTCATGATTGTGAGACCTCCAGCCATGCGGAACTGGGAAGTTTAACTCTTTCCTTTATAAATTACCCGTTTTATAGATGATGCTCATCACAGCAATAGGTGTCTAATAAGTGGGAAGCAATCTAATGGCTCAGCATTGGAGGAGAGTGAAGCATCCAGATTCATTCATATAATTGAGTTCATCATTTTACTAGCATTATTTTTAACAACTCAAGAAAACATGTATAGTATCATAACAGATGGAAGCCGGTTTGTTTTTTTAATGGAAGACATGAGGCAGAATCAACTTATTGAATAGCTAAAATATGTCAGGTATTTTTTGCGCATATTTCACTCAGTCCCCAGTAACACTAACTCTTAGTGAATAACATTGGTATTATTCGGATAAGGAAACCGAGGCTTGTTTTTTTCGAGCATTGTTCTCAGATTCACACTAGGACTAACTGAGCCAGTAACGAGGTCAATCTTGCCCCCTGACCTGGAGGTTTCCAGATCATACTGGTCCTGTGTGAGAGGAAACAGAAGGCTCCCTGAGTCTGCAGAACTGAGTCCTTTTGGTAAGATGTGAAAATAACCCAAACATAAAGAATTATAAACAGAAATGGAGGATCTTAGACTTCACCCTGATTTTTATATTTATTCTCTGATTAAAACCTTAATTTCTTTCTTTATGCATTCTTGCCTTTCAAACCAGTATTCCTCTTGGTTCTTGCTTTATTGCTAACTCAACAATAAGCTCTTCTTTTTGCACATTATCGGTCCGTAAGCTTTCAACCCTACATCAGTTCAGGGTTGGTTTCCCCCAAGGTTTGGTACAACCTATTACCTCATTCTTCTGCTGTTGTCAGAGCCTTTATCTTGCCACTCATGTATACTAAGAGAGAAAAACTGGGTTGGTTTCTAGTACATCATAGAAGATGTGGGGAAGAATGAAAAACAGAGACACATTGCTTGTTTGGCTATTACTGCTATTGGTTATCGTAGTAGTAAATAAACTAGTAATAATTATTGACGTGCAATAAAAATATTAAACTATTTTAAATACTAAAATGCTAAATATATACTAAATAATGTTATCAAATGTGTAAGAAAATATTACCAAAATAGTAAAAATAATGGCTTAATTTCTATAATGTTCTATAATTTAAAAAGTAAGTTCACCTATATTATCTTAATATGATTTATTGGATATAGGCAGAGCTATTTTACGCCCCACTCAAAGACAGTTTTTAAAAAAAGTTTCCAAAAGGATCTCTTGGGCTGATTTTATAGTAAGACGAATCTATTTTATAATAGAAAAAGTAACAGCCTTTAACAATTAATCCATTTGATATTTTTCAATTTATATCCAGAAAATTAAATGAAACTGACAAACACACCTTGGGGGCCTCTTTGGTCCTGATGGAAAATATGAAGATGAACAAGCCATCAGAACCAGTGCCTGCGAGGAGCCTCAGTTTTAAGCTCTTGAAGAGAAAAATAATTGTAAATGATTTGAGCAATAGTTCAGGGCTGGCCTAGATGAGATGTCTCAAGGGAATTCACTGAATTGATTGATAATCGGAGATGTTTGGGAGGGGGAGACCTGCGTGAATGCTGTTGTGCTAGTTAGGGAGGCTTTACTGGGGAGCTGGGCTAGGACACGGGGACTCCAGCTCCTAGTCTCCTGGCAGACAAACTAGGGTATCCTCCCATTGCAGGGTCTAACAGGCCAAAGTTCAGGTCTGTTTAGCCACATAGTAATCTCCAAGCTCGCTTGCTCATCCGTTAAATGATGAGGAAGCTGCAGGGTGAAAAATGAGACAGCTCACATCTGGTGCAATGCTGAGTGATGGTCGACCCTTAATGTATGTTGAAGTCTCCCTCATTGCTATCTCTTCAGGCAGGGCCACTGGTAAGCAGAAAGGTAAGAGGAAGGGCTCCAAAAATCACATGAAGACATTCAATATAGTGTCTATGTTACTATTATACTTGGGCTTATTATACTATTCTATATGTATTGGCTGTGTTATTATTATACTTCGGTTTTCTATAACCTGTAAAGATCCTGAAGGGAGCAGAAGAGACAGTGAAGATAGAATCTTGACACCCTACTTGTCTGTGCTTGACTTCATTTGGGAATTTATTTGCCTGCGGGAGAGAAGCCATGTTGGCAGAAGATGGTGAGCAGACTCCTGGTGGGGATCCTGGAGGATGCCTGTTATCTGCCCCCAGCCTGGGTCCACACTGGTGTCGGAGCCCTGTTAGAACTGGTACAGGTGGAAGCAAAGGAAATGGTTTTGATGAGGTCCTATAAATTATGGGAACATGGGTCATGAGCTCCACTGCTCAGGGACACTTTAACTGTGCCTGATGTGATGGACAAAATACAACAAGCCTTTTCACTTTAGTTCAGAGCCAGACATTGTGTACCTCTGATATTTTAAAAACTCCAGGAAGAGCTGCCAGTTTCAGGTAGATGTGGAGCCTGATGTGAAAGTCAGACGTCTCAGAGAACTGGGGAACAGCAGCCCTACTGGCTGAAGCAGACGTAGGAAGCTGCTGTGCACGCACAAGGAAGATGTCATACACACCTTGGGTTACTTGAGAACTTTCCAGCATGTTGAGCGCCAATAGATTAAGATTTTTGTTATTATGGCTTAATTTGATCCCCAAAGCAGATAATGAGCAGGTAAAGTCAGATCACTACCCTACAGAGGGATAAATAAGGCCCAGGCAGACCCCTGCCACTCCTCTGTCCAGTCCCCACCCCTGCACACACATACAAGCACATGTATTTTGATGGTGAATAGCCCAGAGACATGAGGGAAAGGTGATCTACAGGTACTGACTTTCCAGGTCCTGTGAGGTAAACAGGCCTTTGCTGCCAGATGACGCAAACAGCAATATCCTAACTTTTAGGAAGGAAAAAATGTCACTTGATTACATTTGGTTTGAAAAAATGTTGGTACATCTCTAAACAGGACGAGGGAGAGCAGGTCAAATGCCGCTCTAATGGTAATAAAAAGTAGCAGTTCTTTTTCTTCTTCCTTATATGTAGATTTTTCTCTTTTCTTGTTTATTTTTGGTGAAACAATACAGGCTTATAATTTAAAAATACAGAAATTGAAAAATTAAATCAATAAAACATCATCCTAAATCTAGAAAATGACATTTTGATGCACATCCTTTCATGCATATGCAACTACATGCAATATTTTACACAAATGATGTCATGATGCTGCATAATCTGTAATTTGTTTTTTCCCCACTCTCCAGTATGAAAAGAGATTTTCCAGTTGTCAATATAAATCTACATCATTTTGAATGGAAGCTTATTATTCTGTTTATATATACATACTATAATTTGTTTAACCGATTCTAGCCTTATGAAACAGTTATTCTTACAAAGTGTTCGAAACATTGAGATAGACTAACATGAGATCATATTTCTTTCCCAAGGAACATCCTTGGGAAAACCTCTTTGGCTATTGTTTGGTTATTGCATTAGGTTATACTCCTAGAAACAGGATTGCTGAATCACAGAGTATGTGCATTATTCAGGCCTCTGATATATGGCAGTGCTTTCACTCTGACCCACAGAACTTCAATGCGGGTGCCTGGAAACTGCCCCAGGGGACCTCAGCTGAAAAGTCTGAGTGATCAAAACCCCAGGCCGTACACCTTGTCTGAATCCAAGTAGCTCCAGTTTGATCAGTTTGATAAACTGGGCTCCATGTGAGATGTTGTTTGAAGAAATAATTGACTGCTTTGAAAATAGGAGGATAGTGCTTGAAAAACATAGGTAAATTCATATGACAAGTGATTGCAACTTGGCGACACAAGTTGGCTGACAGAATGCATGCTTGCTTCAATCTGTGTGTTCCTGAACTGGTAGGTTGTTGATTTTCCAGTGACTCGGGGAAATTATGGTCTTAATTATTGAAACAATGGTGATGTTTTTCATTGAGATAAGAAGCCAAAAATTAAACTGTCTTTAATCAGGATCTGAGGAAATGCTTTTAAAGCAAAGATTGGAGGAAGTTCCAAGAAAAGGACTGGGCAAATCAAGATCTCCAGCCAACTAATAATTTCCTGTTCCAAGCAGCAGAGCAAAGGCAGTCACTCTCCCTGACTCTCCCCTTACTTTTAATCTCTTTTCCCCATTCCTGTACAAGCAAATGCACCAGTACGCACACACAGGAAGCCCTGGCCTATTCTCAGGACAAATGGTAAATCACATTGAGGGTCTACTCACCGTCTGACAATCAGGGAACTCCAAGGCATTTCTAGGTTGGAGCCAGAGCTACTTCCCAGCCCAGCCAGCCCTGGCCAGGGACTCGTTTGGATCGTCAGTGTCCGTGGCCCTTGAAGAAGGAAAGCCTTTCAGATCTTTAGTCAAAATAAAGGAACAACAGTTCTGCACAACTAGTCAATTTTCCTAATGAGCTATTAGGAGCTGTTTTTGTGCTGAACACTCTGCCCTCATTATAACTGTGCTTCCCAGAAGCAAAGCTCTCTCTGTCCATTGTAATGAGCAGAACGCTGGAGTGAAACACAGTTTTAATGAGTTACAGCGCGGAAATAAAATGGAACAACTCGCATCTGAGAGCACCTCAAAGTATAGCTAAGACCAGTGCATACATTTACATCAGTAGAGCAAGCCACTTGGATGTGGCTTCCATCATTGGCAAAACTGGGAGAAACCAAACAGGCTTCACCATAAATGGTGCCCTGACTGACAAGTGATGAAAATATAGAGCTGGGAAATCCCCTCAAATTTAAATTGGAAAGAAGGAGAATTCACTGTAACTCTGAGAAGTAGAGTAAGTAGTTCTAAGTCATAGACATGGCAGTATTTATGTGACTTTGTAATACACGATATCGGCCCCTGCCCCAGATGGGAGTAAAGCCGGGAGTAAAGGTAGACAGCAAGAGAGAAGGGGTTTATTATGGGGACATAGTTAATCGTGAGCGGAGGTCACATGGAGATGGACGAGACTATAATGTGCTGGATTTGGCTCATAGCAGTTTGTGAAGGCTGATGTTAAATTTTCAGGAATTTTTCAAGGTGCTTACTAAATACAGCCATTAATACTTATAAAATAATGATTAAATCATCATATTGTAAAGAAACATCATAAATACTCAAAACTCATCGCTTCCTAGTTTACTACATTTACTGTTATTCTCTCAAGATAATGTATTTGTCAATAAGGTAGACAGACACTCGGTACCGTCACATTGGTAGCTTGGAATTGTCCATCGTGAGAGTATTTGCACCATGCAAATCAGCAAACGCTACAAGTCAGGGCTTCACTTACTGTTTCGTAGATTGTGTATTTAAATTTAAGAAAGTATTGGAAAAAATCTTAATAATGCAGATTGAACCCAAATGTGTGTCATACCTGTAGATGTTACGTTGTTAATGGCACACACAAAAATTGAAGAACTGTTTTTTCATTACATGAAAACTATTATTTCATTTAGCCAAGAAGTCAGTCACATCCACAATGAGTGCATGATGTCCCTACACGTCTCTGTTGTTTCATTTCCATCTTACTCATTGAAATAAACAGAAAATACCTGACAGAATTTATACTGGAATTACACTCATTTATCAAGGGAAACTGCACGTTAGCTATGAATATCAGAGTTGAAAAGCATTCTGTAAGAATTAGTTGGCCACGTAGAAATATAAATGTATACTGGTGCATATTTCAGTGAGGAATAGTGAAATTTATTATTTGTAAATGATGTGCTCTATATTTTTATTTTAATTTTTATAATTATTATTTTTGAGAGAGTGTAGCTCTGTCACCCAGGTTGGAGCCCAGTGGCGCCATCTCGATCCCCTGCAGCCTCTGTCTCCTGGGTTCAAGAGATTCTTCTGTCTCAGCTTCCCGAGTAGCTGGGATTACAGGCACGCACCACCACACCTGGTTAATTTTTGTATTTTTAGTAGAGACGAGGTTTCACCATGTTGATCAGGCTGGTCTTGAACTCCTGATCTCAGGTGATCCACCACCCTGGCCTCCCTAAGTGTTGGGATTACAGGCGTGAGCCACCACACTCAGCCTGCTCTATATCTTTTATACATGTAAAATTTATAAATGAATGCATGTACGTACATAGATACACTCATATACCATACACATACATACTTACACATGATTGTTAAATATTTGTTGGCACACAACTGAAGAGCCCACACCCTCTCCAGGAAGACGTGACTGCTAAGCACACAAGCATGGTGGAATGACAGAGCAAGTGTACTGGTGTTAGGTCCACAGGACTAGCCTAGCACCCGGGTTCTGGATCTGACTTGCTGTGTAGCATTGAGCAGTCACTTACGCTTTCTGAACTGTAGTTTCCTCTTCTATAAAATGGAGGTCATACTACTTACATTTGAAGGTTGTGGGTAAAAGAAAATGAGATCAAGTGTTGTATTAGAATAGGGCCTGACATTTAGCAAGCTGTTGTTACCAATTTATTATGGTTACTTGAAAGCAAATGTATGGTAGATCCAGTTCAGTTCCGGATATGCCAAATGACCTGTGGATTCTCTGATTTGTAGGGAGGGGAGAAACTTGACTATAAAAGCTTGCAAAAGGGCTGCTATCCAAAATCACCAAGAAAGTACGTGGCCCTTCAGCTTAATTGGAGGAGCAGGGAGCAGGTTAATGAACATCTGTCACTTGCCAAGATTTTCTACATGTAATATCTCACTTCTACTTCATGGAAATTCTATAAGGGAATATGTAAAGTTTACTTTCACAAGGCTGAAACAGTATCTTCCTTCCCACGTGTTTTAGAACTTTGCATTCCTTCATCAAGAAGTAAAGACTAATTTCCCTCCCCTTGAATCCGGGCAGGCTTGTGGCTCTTTACAGCCCACAGACACATCAGAGGTGACGAAGCATGACTT
The DNA here is from genome assembly GCF_009761245.1 of Sapajus apella. NCBI lineage: Eukaryota > Metazoa > Chordata > Mammalia > Primates > Cebidae > Sapajus > Sapajus apella. The sequence continues at coordinate 2,128,735 of NW_022437069.1, forward strand.
CCACTGTGCGGCAGCTCCTATCTCAGCAGTGAGAATAGTCACCTTTGAGCTCTGGGCCTCTGTGTAAGACGCTGAGCTACTCTGAGTCACAATGCTGTGATGAGGCTATCAGCCTGGAGAAGCAATGTCTTGGTGCTCTCATTAGTAGCCTTAAACTTTGAGTCCTCCTAGTCTAGGCTTTAGGTAATTCCAGACTTCACTTACCAAGCCGTGTTGAAACTCTGATCTTCCCAGGTAAGGCCCCAGATACCAAAGACGGAGACCAGCTGCTTACTCTGCCCTTTCCAGATTACTGATCTACAAAATCCATGAGTATAATCAAATGGTTGTATAATGTCACTAAGGTGGAGGTGGCTTGTTACACAGCAGTAGTTACTGGGATCAGAGTTATTATCGTTCACATTTTGCAGACAAGAAAATTGAGGCTTGAAGAGGATAACCGTTTCGTAGAGTCACACGGGTAGTCATCGGCAAATTTGAAATTCACACCGAGGGCTTCCTGGCTGGAAATTCTACGCTCTTTATAGTATGCCACATTTTCCTGCTCATTGGAGGGATGAGAACTGTTGCTGTGCTAACTAGATGGATCCCAGAAGGGCAGGGAGGAGCGGGGTAAGGAGAGGATAAGAGTTAGTCACTGTGGAGAATCCTGAAGATTGCTGGGTTCTTATTAGAAACACTGGCTGGAGTAGGATAAGAGAAGCCAACAATTTAAAAATGGAGAGGCCAGGTTCAGGCTCTGAAAACAATTCCCTTTCCTCTTAGCAAAAAGAAAAAAAAAAAAAGCAAGAAATAGAATGATCATCTCAATCCTGGTGTTTTGGTGTTTGCAGCTGCCTCTGTTGTGAACTCAATGTATTCCCAGCTGGGGTGGAATTGATGAGTCTATTTGACAACATCCTCTAGGGTTATAATTCCCCAATGTCTACATGTCAATGCTAAGGACTTGTAGCACATCACCCTGATTCCGTTGCCATCAAGAGGCAGCAGATAGCCTAGTCTCTCTTGGAGGCTTTGGGGCTCGTGAGGAGAGCAGTGGACCGCCAATCCTGGTCTGCAGCTTCTTTGGAAGGCTTGCTGAAAGCTGGTCCAGGGTTGTCTCTGGATATTACCTTCTGTGAGAAGGCAAGCTGTGCCATCGATGGGCATCCCTAGCTTTTTCCCTCTGGTGCCTGGGTATACCTTTGTTCCATCTTCAATGACTTCTTTGCAATCTTAAGTCTCCACAATGTTAATATCAATCATCATTATATGTTTAAGCGGCTTATATATGTTGACCACTTACCACTTTATGTGCTACAGGTATAGTCATCATTAATTTACAAAATAATCCCGTGGGAATGGCACCCTTATTTTCCCCATTTTACAAAGGTGGGAAAAGATGCAGAGAAGGCAGATAGTAACCAATAGAACTGGATTCATTTACAATATAAAAAGTAGCTCTCAATCTTTATATCTTTAGAACATATTGTTAAGTGACATCAGGAAGAAGAGATGAGAAACTAATTATGGATTGTGATAACTTTATTAAGTGCTTATTCAGTGCCTGGTATTTGGTAATTCTCAAAGTCAGCAATCCGTATGAAAAACCATCTTAGAGATGAAGCTTCAGAGGATCAGAGAGGAGAAGTGATTTGCCTCATGCAACAAGACCTGAGTTTGTCTGATTTCAAATTCCTTGCACATCTCTACCGCACTTCTTCCAAGACAGGGTCTATCCATTGGAACTTGTCACTCCTGGGTTCTGCCACATCATAGCTGCCTGGTTGTCCAAACTCAGAAGGCTCAATCCATGTATGCTGTCACATTTCCTTAAATACAGAGTCTAAAGGATGGAGCAAATGCCCGTTACCAAGGTAGCATAGAGGTGGCACCCCAGCTGAACTGGATCACTCCTCATTTCCTTGAATATGCTTACCTATGCCCTTTTCCCTAGTCTCGCAGTTTCCCTGAACTGAGCTGACACCTGCCCTTGAAGTGTTTGGTCTGGTCTAGAGCTGGTATTTGGTCTGAGAAATCCTTGTAAGTTCCTTCTATTCCTTTGCGGCTCCTCTCTCGCCTAACCTACACTCTGAAGCCTTCTTTCACTCTCCTAGACAAATATGGGTAATACTTGTGCCTTACCCTAGAACAAAGTACGTAATTCCTTTAAGGCAGTTAGTCTGTGGTGTAATTTATTTTTTTACCTGCCTCAATTCCCATCAGACTCAGTTTCCTCGGGACAAGGATTATATATTTTTATCCTTGACACCTGCATTACCTGGCATACAATAAGAACTGAGAAAGGTATTTTGTTTATCTAAGTTTAATCAAATGCCTGACTGTAAATGTTTTACACAGATGGACTCAGTTCTTACAACAGCCCTTTGAGAGAGGTACTCTTGTTTATAATTGACAAATGGGTAAATTCAGCCACAAAAGGAGAAGTTATTGTCCCCAGTTATGCAGCTAGTAAGAGGAGGAGCTGGGATTTGAGCCCAAACAATGCTGGCTATTGGAACAGAGTCTGTGTTTTTAATCTTTTAACACACTGCTATTATTCCATGGCAGAGACAATTCCAAGCTTTGGAGAGAATAGCGACGTGAAGACAGACAAGCTTTCTGCTTGTCTTAGCCCATTTTGTGATGGTATCATGGGAATATTTTAGACTGGATGATTTATAACAAACCAAAATTTATTGACTCACAGTTGGAGGCTGAGAAGTCCAATATCAAGGTACTGGCACCTTGGGAGGGCGGCCTTGCTGCTTTAGCAGCCAGTAGAAGGCAAGATGGTCAGAGAGAGAGGAAGAGGGAATGAACTTACCATTTTATAACAGCATCAATTTCATCTGTGAGGATAGAGCCCTTATAGCCTGATCACCTCTTAACGGTCCCACCTCTTAATGCTGTTATTGGCAATTCAATTTCAACATGAGTTTTGGAGGAGATAGACATTCAAACCACAGCACTGCTGTCATGGAGAGTCGGGGAAATGCCAGATTATGAAAATACGTGTGAAGGGACATACCTGCTTACTGTGTTGTGGCTTACAGGAGCCAAGTTTAGGAAAAGGAGCAGTTCGAGGAGCAGAGGGAGGAATTTAAAAGGTTCAAGGGGCCGGGTGCAGTGGCTCATGCTTAATAATCCTAGTACTTTGGGAGGCTGAGGCAGGCAGATCACCTGAGGTCAGGAGTTTGAGACCAGCCTGGCCAACCTGGTGAAACCCAGTCTCTGCTAAAAATACAAAAATTAGCCAGGTGTGGTGGCACACACCTGTAATTCCAGCTGCTCAGGAGGCTGAGGCAGGAGAATTGCTTGAATCTAGGAGGCAGAGGTTGCAGTCAGCCGAGATTGTACCGCTACACTCCAGCCTGGGTGACAGAGCAAGACTCTGTCTCAAAAGAAGAAAAAAAGGTTCAAGGGCAGAAGGGCAGCGGTAAAAGAATTCTAGAGCCCCAAGTCTGGTTCATATTGGACCATATTCACTCAAGGCAGGATCCAGCTTAGCTCAGAATGTCCCAGTGTAAGTGAATCAATGTTTGGTTCACTATTTAACTGTTGACCGATGGAGAGGGATCACAGTTGTGTCCTGCACACTGGAAAAGAGACTGCCCACTGAATAAGAGCTGCTTTATGTGTCTGAATGGCGATGTCATGATAAGTGATAGCCATGGTACCTTCAGCTCAACTCTTATTAAACGGAGCAGTTTCCCTACTGGCAGAGACATCTTCTTTTCCAACCTTGATTGTTCCGTGGTCTCCCAGCTCCACAAAGCCAGCCAGCCATGATAAAGAAGACCGAGCAAGAAGCTTTAGCATTAGAATGCTCTGGGGTGTGGCAGCACAGATGTATGATGGAAAACAAATCAAAACTATAGCCTCAACCCTCACCCTTCCTGGGTAAGCTCCCCAGCCCTCCTCTGTTTATTGAGGTTCTGTGCATTAGAAGGGCTAGAAGACTCCCATGGTGGCTTATGCTTACGGGTAGACTCCCAGAAGCCCTCACATACTGAGCTCTTGTTGGAGAAAGAAGAGGCTGTTGGAAGTTCTAAGGAGGATAGGGAAGAGGCTGTGATTCTTGCGTGGTCAGCATATAGTCAGCCTGCTTTGAAGGGGGACATCAGAGTAAGACTTTGAGCCGAGGAACTAGGAGGCAGAGAACCATGTGAATTGTAGGTGTGGGTGATCACTAGAGATGAGAGTGTGATCACAGAAAATAGCTGACCACGAGAGAGGCTGGCTTTAGACGAAGAGTGCTGCCAATTTGAAATCTCTCTGAGTAGACCATGAGGACCGGTGCAGAGTGACCAACTGGTTCTGGTTTGGCTGAAACTCTCATGTGCTGGGAACTCACTCAGTTCTGGGCAAACTGGAACAGTTAGGCACCTGAAGTACAAATCTCACTAAGGTCGAGTTGCCAGATAAAATATTGCATGGATTATACTTACACTAAATAAATACAAAATTGTTTATCTGAAATTGAAACTTAATGGAGTGCCCGGTGTTTTTAGTTGCTAGATCTGGCCACCCTCCTCTGAGGTATTTGCAATATGGTTGCCAGTAGAGAAGGAAGGCACCTGTTATTTGGAGAAACTCCCAGTGGGATAGATTGGGTAAGTCTCTTTGTCTTCTCATGTTTGAAGGAAGCTGAACCTGGCCAATACAGTGAGGAGCATCTCCAACTCAGAAATGACAAAAGCATCGGTGGCATGTTGGTCTAGCTGCTAAGTGTGTAGATTCCACAGCCAGGCAGCCCGGGGTCCAATGCAAGTTCTGCTATTCACTACCTATGTGGTGTGTCTGGACAAGTTATTTAGTCTTCTGCTTCCTTTTTCTTGTTTGAAAAATAGGGTATAGACAGTATCTATGTCATAGAATTATGGTGATGAGTCAGTGGTTGGGTATCTAGACAGCTTCAGGGCCTAGCATGTAGTACGGCTGTTTTTTGCCAAGCTAGCCTTCCTCCTCCTTTGGCTTACATGACGAGAAAGCCCCCTCCAGACCCTTGGGCCCAGTGGCCCCTTGTGGCCATGTGCCGCAGCCTGACCAAATGACATACTTAATCTGCAACTGTCCAATGAGTTCACCCTGCCCACAGCCTAGGCAGGGGAATTGCGATAGAGAAAGAGTAATTCATGCAGAGCCTGGTGTGTGGGAGACCAGAGTTTTATTACTACTAGTATCAGTCTCCCTGAGTACTGGGAGATCAGAGTTTTTAAGGACAGCTTGGTGGATGGGGGGAAGCCCGTGAACCAGGAGTGCTGATTGGTTAGGTAGGAGATGAAATCGTGGGAAGTTGAAGCTGTCTTCTTGTGCTGAGTCAGTTCCTGGGTGGGGGCCACAAGATGAGATGAGCCAGTTTATTGATCTCAGTGGTGCCAGCTGATCAATCCAGTGCAGGATCTGCAAAATGAACAAAGGGGTTGTTTGTTGAAGGAGAGAAATGAATGGCTGAGATCCTCAGGTCTCCAACTCCAGTGTATGTCTGGGGGGTTTGTGAAAACACAGACTACCAGGTCCCACCTTTAGAACTTTGGATTTAATAAGTCTGGGGTATTGTTTCAGGGGTTCGCATTTTGGAAAAGTTTCTAGGTGATGCTGGGGGCTTCTGGTCTTGACATGTATACTTTGAGAGCCACTGGATTAGATAAAAGCCTAAAGCAGTGACATTTATTTAGTTTTATTTAACGAAGTTGTATGTCATTCCCACTATGTGCCAGACACTTCTAAGCGTTTTACAAATACTGATTTAATTTTCATTAACAGTTTCATGATATAGTTTCTATCACTGTTTTTCAAATGAGGAAACAAGCCCAGGAAAATTAAATGATGTGTCTGATGCTTGTTGATGGAAAGTAAGAAAACGTCCCCAGCCAGCCCGGGCTGTTCCTAATCTTTAAATTAGGCTGTTTCTCACTGTTCAATGCAGAAAGAAAAGGACATGAAAATTACAAATGCTTAGTCTCCACCCTTAAATTGTGGTTCTCCAGGGGTGTGCAGAAGGCAGGGAGCAGGCCTAGGTAGTCCTGCTGTCTTTCAGAAGCCACTCGAGGCTGGATACCATCATCCTCAGCAAACTGACACCAGAACAGAAATCAAACACCACATGTTCTCACTCATAGGTGGGTGTTGAACAATGAGAACACATGGGCACAGGGAGGGGAGCTTCGCACACTGGGGTCTGTTGGGGGGGAAATAGGGAAGGGACAGCCGGGGGTGGGGAGTTGGGGAGAGATAGCATGGGCAGAAATGCCAGATACAGGTAATGGGGAGGAAGGCAGCAAATCACACTGCCATGTGTGTACCTATGCAACAATCTTGCATGTTCTTCACAGGTACCCCAAAACCTAAAATGCAATTAAAAAAAAAAAAAAAGCCACTCGAGGGATTCTGAGGCAACGTGAGCCCTGAGGAGGGGAAACCTGGCTCTCTGATCCTGGCTCCTTGGCCTCTCACCAAGTGTGGATTTTCCCCAGGAAGGGCCTTTCCTCTGCAGAGTGCAGAGGTGTGGAAAGGTCTGGAAGGAAGAGGACTTTTCTTCACTGCAGGTGTTGAGACCTCTGGGGAGCAGCCACCAGGAGTCAGAGGTTAAATGCTGTCTCTAACTAGGATCCAATAAGATCTTTAACAACAATTAGCACCTCTTCAGCCCCTGAGAGCAGAGACTCTGCTTGCTTTATTTCATGACTTTGCTTCCCTGACTGCCTGTTTCAAATTAGTAAGGAAAACTCAGCTCAGACTTGATAGAGCTGGGCCTGAGGAGTTATGTCTTGGGCACAGCATGACAATTCCACAGGGCTTCCACTGACTCCTTAGTTTATTCTCACTACTGCTCTGCACTCTAAGGGCTTGTGTGTCCTTGTGCACAGAGGTAGGCTCCAGAGCTGGAGGAGATCTGCAGAGATAATCAGGTCTCGTCTTGTCCTCCCCATCACCATGGCATCACCGTGGCGTCTCTCCTGCAAAGCCACCCCAGCTCCCTTTGCAAGAGAGGGAACTGTGATGCCAAGAAGAGAAGTGACTTCTGAAGCCATAGGAGAACAGAGTCAAAATCAGAACCCAGAAGGGAGTAATATTTTTAAATATAAAATAATACAAAGGTCAACCTTATGAACGAGTCCAGATTTGAAGCCACGCTCTTACCTTTGCTAAGTTAGTAGGGACGTATCATGTGGATTTCCCTGTGAGCTTTGCAAAGGACAGCTCTCCCCTCGGGGTTATTACAAAGTCATTTGGTCCTTGGGACTAACATAGCAAAAAATGACTCAGGTGGGTCATTGGCCTTTGAGTTTGCTTTTGTTTTTGTTTAAAATGCCACCATTTCTGCTGCCCAGGAAGCAGATCAGACACACTTGAAATTATCATGGAATTTTCTTCCATTCATGTGTTTATTTTTTTTTTTCATTCATAATTGGTTTGTTGATTAAAAAGTTCACCTCAGAGACAGAAAGAAGATGCTGAATCCAACATTATTTCTGGAGTTTACCAAATGGTAAGAAAGAGAACCACATTCAGGACAGTGTATAGAAAGTTGTATTTTCTATAGTAAACCAGAATTAACATTTGCTATGCACAGCAACTTTACTAGGTGTTTTAATATTTGTTAATGTATTTAACTTCTCTAAATCCTTATGATGTAAATATAACAGATAAGAAAACTGTTAGAGAGGTTAAATAAATTTCCCAAGATCACAGAGCCAGCTAATGACGGATTTAAGTTCTAAGCCAGTCTATAGGCTGAATGTTTGTGTTAATTTTGGTCTGTCATGAGCTCCAGGCATGTAATTGGGTGATTTTGCACGCAGATATTAACATACATACATCTGTACATGTATGATAAGAAGACGGTAGGTCTCTTGGGGGTGTCTAGGAAAGGAGCCCTGGAAGAAACCGTGTTTGAGTGTCAGCAGAGAGGTGCTCTTTTCACACAAAATACCTAAAAACCATTGGAAATAGGAAAGCACATGGCATGTTTGTAGAACCATATGTAGTTATGTTTGCCAGGAAAGGGACTGTGTGGGAAAATAATGGGACATGATGAATAAGAGAAATGTACAGCTAAATAAGAGGAAGAATTGGGTACTAAGCTGGAGAGACCAGATTGTGGGTGCCGTGGCTGTTGAGTGCTGATAGATGGCCATCTGTCATAATTTCATGCAAGGTTACAGTTCTGTCACTCAAGACCCAATAGACTTCACTTAGACGTTTTCCCATGCACCCCCAGAGAACTGCTTCAGATTGCTGACATTGTCCCAATTTCTATGGACTGATGTTAACAGCAGCATAAGCTGCTTGCCATCCCCCTTTCAGTCATAATAAGCATTAACATTGGGAAGAAAACCCAAACAGTCGTGAAACTGCCCCTCAATCCCAGCCTTCTAGGGAACCTGAACCAGGGACAACCCCTACAGACTGAGTATAACTGGGAACATTGCAAGCAACTTTCCTGCTCGCAGCAAAGAATCTGCCTGATGGCCAACCTGTTTTGTTAGACGTCCCTCATTCCCATCCCCTCCACCTACACACCACCTTGTTACCTCTTTGCAAATTCCTCTCCACTTGATTCCTTCCACGGTACCTCTCAGCACCCGTTGTAGTCCAAGCCTCCTTCACTTCTCTGCCTCATAGAAGACACCTTGATGTTGACTCATTAACCTCATGCCAAATATTTCCTTAGTTTGCTTAGATAAATTCATTTAATTTCTTCAGTGTTGTTTTCTGCAGGGAATTGTTTTGAAAGCCAAAGGATTAAAGACAAATCACATGATGTCTTTTCCATACTGACCACAACATTCATCCCTTAATATTTTATTTATGTAACATATAATGGAGAATATATGGGCAAAACTGTAATGGGAATAGGAAGAACAGATGTCACTGAAGGTAACAACCTTATGGCTCCAAGTGGAAGGGAAGAGGGAGAGATAATTGTGTGAGCATATATTGATTGTTACCTCATGGTACCTGTGAGCAGCCCCATATTGCCTTGATTTAGTGTGTATGAACACCTTAGGTCTTTCAAATGTTCAGTGGTTTGTTGACTTTGCTTTGTCCTGATGCGTCCTATACCCTCTTGGAGGTCTACTTTAAGTCTTTCTATTAAAAAATGATTTAACTGTGACCAAGTGCTGTGCTAGGTACTGGAAGAACAGTAGTATTAAACAAGACATCAGTCATGCAGTTAAGAAGGCATTGTAGTTAAATGGCATAAGGAAAATTGAGATGCAATATGAAACATGCAAGGAAGAGAGAGAAAAGGACAGTAAAACTTGGTATAAACCTTGGTCTGGGATAGGTTTAGGGCAGGATTTGAGAAAGAAACAAAACCTAGATGTTCTGATATTTGAGCTGGACCTTAAAGGATGTATGGGTGTTCATCAGGAGTAACAGTAGAAGACAGAAAGGGAGAAGGGGATGGAGAATATTCAAGGTAGAAGGAGTAGCATGTATGAAGGCATAGAAGAAAGGGAAGGCAAGGCTTATCGGGAATGGTGAGAATGCCAATATGGCTGAACCCAGGCATTAAAAAGAATGGGTTAAATTGAAACACTACCCTCTCTTAAACTTCCTTCCAGTTTGTTGACTGCACTTCTCTGTCTCAACAGGCTCCATCTCCACTGCCTGGTCATTAGAGGTTAAGGTCCTCAAGGTTTGATCTTGTCCTTGCTTTTTAGTTCCACTCTGTGTCCTCTCCCTGGGCAACTTCATCCATGCTCAGTTTCAGTCACATGGTCAAATTAGTTTTTGTTTTTGGTTCAGAGTCTGACCTGTTGCGCAGACCTTCAGACACAAGTATGCCACGTAGGGTCTCAAAGGCACCACCTTTGGCTCAAAACAGAACCCATAATTTTTACTTTCTTAACTTGGTTCTTCTTTCAGTGATCAGCACTGCCATCCATCCAGTCATACAAGTTGGACATTATCTCTAACATCCTTCTTCAACTTACACACCCAGTTTACCACAAGTAATGTTGATTTGAGTAAAGTATCTGTCAAGTCCATCCACTTAGATCCACTTTTATCAAGTGCACAGCAGTTAAAGCTACAATTTCCTGCCTAGACTATTGCTATTGCAGTAACTCTAACTTACCCTCACATTTCTACTCTTAATCTCATTTTAATTTAAACTCTTCAGTTCAGAACCAGGGGATCTCTTAGGAAGCCGAGCAGTGTGGCAAACTAGAGATTATAAAAACTTCCCACAGTGTAGAACAACATAAATTGGATAAAGCTGCATGGCTGATCTGGCAGAGAAAAATGTAAGAGAATTTCTTAGAGACAAAACATTAAATAAAAGTGCAAATCTGCAGGATCAGGCTCCAGCCAGGATAGTTTATAATCTGGATTTTAGTTGGTCAGAAATACCACAAAACAAAAACAAAAACAAAGCAATGCTTGGCCCAGCATAGGACAGGGGTTAGCAATAGAGACACTTGGAATAAAATGGAGACTTCCAAAGAGTGACATCCTCTAAAATAAAATAGGAAATAATACTTTCTGCTGAAGGAGACAGTGGGGTTACACATGAGCTTTTTCTTTTCTTTTTTTTCTCTAATGTTTTCCCTTATCTTTTCATTATGCACCATTACTTTCAAGGTTTTGAAATAACTACTCATAGAATGGGGGAGAAAAGTATCCTTTAAGAATGACTTAAAAAAGAATGATTATTTCTAAGTCTTTATTCTAGACTTGGGACCTGAAAAACAAAACAAAACTGGAAAAAAAAAAAGTGGTGTGTAGAAGACAGGACTACCATGCAGTTCCTGCTTAGACAGAACATTGTCTGGAGACTCACTTCGTAAACTTTTGCTCCTAGAAGCACCACAGGAACATGCCAGGAAAGCTGAAATAACTCAAAGACCCTTTGAAAGAAACAGCTTGCTGCTGCAAATGCTGCCAGACAGCTGAAAAACTCCTAGGAGAGAAGACAATCTCTTGGGAGGTCTGTGGCCCTGCCTATCACCTAAGAAACCTGAGTACTCATCATGGCCATCATAAGGCAAGATTATATATCCCTTGAAAGCACCACCTTGAAAGATTATATACCCTCAAAAACACCATTATATACTCTTTTGAAAGCGCCACCTCCTGACTGGAGGCCAACCAATTCAAGTCATTAGAGCAACTCAGAACAAACCTGCTCTAAAGAAGGAGAAAATAACATCTGCTCCACTGCCTGCAACACCCTGGGCTAACCAGAGATCCTGAGTCTTTCCGTGTGACAACTTCGCTGCTAGCATAATCAGCAGTTGAGAAAAATTGCACAGAAAACAAAACTGAAACCAAGGACTCTCCACAGAGTCCACTCCCCGGCCACCTCCACTGGAGCAGGTGCTGGTATCCACAGCTGGGAGACCTAAAGATGGATCGGATCACAGGACTCTTTGCCAACATTCCCTAGTACCAGCCTGGAGGCCAGTATCCCCACTGGGAGGCTAGACCCAGAAGGGCAGTAACAATCACTGCAGTCTGGCTCTCAGGAAGCCCTTTCACTTGAGGAAGCGGGAGAGTACCACAGCAAAAGACTGCTCCATGGGACAAAAGAATCTGAACAGGAGCCCTTGAGTTCCAGATCTTTCCCCTGAAACAGTCTATTCAAATCAGAAGGAATTGCAGAAGTAATTCTGGTAATATGACAAAACAAGTTTCTATAACACCCACAAAATATCACACTAATATTCCAGCAATGGGTCCAAACCAAGATGAATTCTGATATGCCAGAAAAATAATTCAGAAAGTTGATTATTAAGCTACTTGAGGAGGTACCAGAGAAAGGTGAAAACCAATTTAAAGAGATTTAAAAAAAAAAATACAGGATATGGATGAAAAGCTTTCCAGAGAAATAGATGCCATAAAGAAAAGACAATCACAACTTTTGGAAATGAAAGACACACTTAGAGAAATGCAAAATACACTAGATAATTTCAACAATAGAATTGAACAAATAGAAGAAAGAACTTCAGAGCTCGAAGACGAGACCCCTTTTGAATTAACCCAGTCTGACAGAGGCAAAGAAAAAATAATTTCAAAAAATGAACAAAGCCTCCAAGAAATTTGGAGTTATGTTAAATGATCAAACATAACAGTAATTGGTATTCCTGAGGAAGAAGAGAAATCTGAAAGTTTGGAAAACTAATTTGAAGGAATAATTATGGAAAAGCTCTCTGATCTTGTTAGAGATACAGGCATCCAAATATAAGAAGCTCAGAGAACACCTGGGAAATTCATCACAAAAAGATCATTGCCTAGGCACATAGTCATCAGGTTATATAAAGTTAAGACAAAGAAAAGAATCTTAAGAGCTGTGAAACAAAAGCATCAGGTAACCTATACAGGAAAACCTATCAGATTATTAGCAGATTTCTCAGCAGACACCCTGTAAGCCACAAGGGATTGGGGTCCTATCTTTAGCCTTCTTAAACAAACTACTTATCAGCCAAGAATTTTGTATCCAGTGAAACTAACCTTCATAAATTAAGAGAGAAATTCTTTTTCAGATAAACAAATGCTGAGAGAATTCATAACTACCAAGTCAGTGCTACCGGAAGTGCCAAAAGGAGTTCTTAATATTAAAGCCTCAAAATACACCAAAATAGAACCTGCTTAAAGCATACATCTCACAGGGCCTAGAAAATAATAACACAATGAAACAACAACAGGGTATTTAGGCAACAACTAGCATGATAAATAGAACACCACCTCACATCTCAATACCAATGTTGAATATAAATGGCCTAAATACTCTATTTAAAAGATACAGGATGGTAGAACATGCAAAAATCTACCAACCAAATATCTGCTATCTTAAAGAGAATTGCCTAACACGTAAGAACTCATATAAACTTAAGGTAAAGGGGTGGAAAAAAACATTCCATGTAAATGGACACCAAAAGTGAGCAGGAGTAGCTATTCTTATGTCAGACAAAACAGATTTTACAGTGACAACAATTAAACAAGACAAAGAGAAACGTTATATTATGATAAAGGCCTTGTCCAACAGGAAACTATCACAATCCTAAATGTATTTACACCTAACACTGCAGTTCCCAAATTGATAAAAAAATTGCTGCTAGACTTAAGAAATGAGGTAGATTGCAACACAATAGTATTGTGTATTTTGTGTTGTTAAAACTGGAAATTTTGAATAATATCATGTGGGAACTCTGGAAATTAGTTTCTCTCTCCTCTCCAGGTTTGTTGTTGTTGCTGATTGTTATTATTTTATGGAGCTTCTTGATTGACAGCTTCGTCTGCTTCAAACTTGGCATGTGTGAGACAAAAAATACTCCAGGATCCTCACCTCCCTGTTATTTTTTGCATTCTTTGGGTCCTAGTCAGCCTGACTTCTTCTCTCCAACTTCCATAGTGTTTTTTTTCTAAAAATCTTTGTCTTGTATACACAGTAAAAATTTTTTAGTGATGTTGGCAGACAGAATGTGAAAAATATATATTCATTCCATTTTCCCACAAGTTTGCCTCTTTTTATAAACAATTATCTGAGATACAGTTTTACATTTTCTGAGTGATTATTTGGTTTGTCTCTACCACTACATAGTAAGCTCCATGAAGGCAAGTGTCTGGTCTGTTCACCATGGTTTCCCCAGTGCCTGGCATGTAATAGGGCCTCAATACATATTTTTGAATCAACAAATATATACACCTGCTCTAGAAATCTAAAGAAGGTCAATTGCAAGTTGATTAAAATTACACGTATTTTCTCATGTGATACCGTTAGAGGTAAATCTCTGGGGCTCAACCCAGGCATAGTCCATATGTGGAGTTTCTCTGTGGGTGCACTTAGAACGTATCAGTGGAGAGAGTTGTACAGCAGTGATGTCTGTGGTACCTGTGGACACTTGTTAGGCGAAACTCCCCCAAGAAGGCAACAAGCTGAGAAGAAGCTAGCACACAAGTATCCAGGACCACACGATACTATAAGGGCTACTTTGTCACTTCAACATGACATAGCAAAATGTCAAACCTCAGGGAGTATCTCGATAATGATTGGGCAGGAAGATACTTGGAATCTTCAAAGAAGAACATCAGACTTTTCCTGTATAATTCTGAGAGGGTACCCCTAATCATTGTCAGGATTTCAAGGGTGGAGATAGTAGTAAACTCATGGTGAAAGCTCCGTGAACAAGTGTCTCCTGTAATAGTACAATAATGAGTACTTACGTTTGTCATAGCTCTCTTTTTCTTCTCCCTTTCTCCCTCTCAAAATAGGGCATCAGGTATAGAAATGTGAAAGTAACATACATAGGGTCTAAAGTTGAGATACGGCTAATGCATGCATGTATATGTACACGTTTATGTATATTTATGCACAGGAGAGAGTCATAGTACTCTCCCTTGTGTAATCAGGCAGTGCTTTGATTCACCAGGCATACAAAGTGTAACAGGCCTAGGAGTCATCTGAGGCTAAGAGACAGAGGCCTGGAAGAAGGCCCCATGGTCCCTGTTCTCAGGAAGGTGGAGAGCTAGCATGTACTTGGCTTAATGGGAAAATCATTCTTAACTCCAACAGTATGCTACCCTTTTGATGAGAAAGGATAAAGAGAGTGCCAAGAAAATTGGGCTTTCTGGATGAACAGTTTTGATTTTGCTAATTACCAGCTGTATGACCCTGAGTCTCTCAACTTCTCTGTCTGTAGTGTTTACCCCTGCATTAGAGACAACAATAGTTGTTGCTTCATTGAGACAGTCTGAGGATTATTGCATATAAGATTCTCAGTTCAGTAAGTAGGTAAAGGATAAAGAAGAGGAGACAGTTTTTATTGATAGGGTGGAACATTTGCTTCATAGAATTTTCAGTCACAGTAAATGATTATACTGATCCACGTACACTTTCATGCCTCTGTGGCCCTTGTGACACATGCCAGCAAGATGGCTGTGGATGTGGATGGAGGCCTAGCTGCAGAACACAGGTCACACAGACTGGACTGTATGTGGTCTGAACCAGTGATCTTAGCCTTTTTTTTTTTTTTTTAGACAGTGTTGCTCTGTCGCCGAGGCTGGAATACAATGGCGCAATCTCTGCTCAGCACAATCTATGCTTACTGCAACCTCCGCCTCCTGGGTTTAAGCAATTGTACTGCCTCAGCCTCCCAAGCATCTGGGATTACAGGCAGGTGCCACTACGCCTGGCTAATTTATTATATTTTTAGTAGAGATGGGGTTTCGCCGTGTTGGCCAGGCTGGTCTTGAACTCCTGACCTCAAATGAGCCACCAACCTCAGCCTCCCCAAATGCTGGAATTATAGGCTTAAACCACCACTCCTGGCCTAATCTGAGTTTATTCATTAAGAGACTCTAGCCAATTACTCTGATTGGCTTCCAAGAAGTACACTTTATCATCTGCAATTTATATGCCCTAAAATCCTCAGTGAAAATTGTTAGATTTGGGTGTTAGAGGCTGCAGTCCCTAGAAACTAAATAACCATACCCACATTTAGAACATCTGGCAAAGCATCTGGCAGCTAGCTAGAGCCAGGCAGGCAGAATAGAAACCCTCGAGAAATGTGACATAAGGTAGATGGCAGTGACTAAGCGCTCTCTCTCAGCATGTGTGGAATGGCAGTAATGAAAGACATATCATGCATAGATAAAGTCCACAGATAAGCTTTTATATTGCAGCTATGCCTGCCCTTCCCCTTTGAACTTTGGCATCAATTGCTAGAGAAGAAACTGTGGTGACCTGTTATTTTCCATAGCCTCTCTTTTTTGTCTTCATCCTCTAAGGGAAGCAAAGAAAACGAAACAAAAAACACCGACCAGAAGGCCAAAAGCAACAGGACGTAGCTCCCTCTACAGAATTTGACATTGTTGATTGCCAAATTCTTTATGAAATAGTTTTCTCCCTGGCCTAACAAGGACATTGTTCTTTCTGTTTTTCTTCAAACAAACACTTCAATCACCCCTCCTTTGTTTCCTTAACTGCATCCTCTTTTTCATCTTGCTCAGAAAGTGTGGTGTTCCTTCTTATTCTCTCTTCACACTGCTCTTTCTTAAAGGCGTAAACTTTGACAGTCATCACCTACTTGTAACATATTTGGTTCATGCACTCACAGGATCATTCATTTATACAACACCCATTTGTTTTCAGTTCTCACAAGAAAGGCACCAAACAAGGTAGTGAAAGTTGCTGCTCTCGAGAACCACGGTCCCAGAACTGATATTCACGGCCCCTCCTAACCCTCAGTACAACTAAACTGGTTGTTTATTTGCCCAAATTGGTTGGTTTCTGTGCCATACTAGTTTTCAAACATTTTGACCATTATAGTTAGCTGTGCCTAGATGGGGTTTATTAAATAACAGAGAATGCTTAAATCCAAAGTTGACATTTGTCCTAAACTTTAATATCCATATTGCTGGCTTAAAAGTTCCTACTGCTATCCCAAGCGTGAACAACTATTTTTGACAAAATCCTGGTTTTCAAGGTTCAGGTCCCTTTCCTTTGAAAATCTGTGTTCCAGAAGTAGGAGCTCAAAGAAAGTTAAAAAATGAGCTGGCTCCTTATTTTGCAAATGAGAAAGCATCCCTTTATGAGGGATTGTGACTTGCTTAGCCATGCAGTTGACTAGAACCCAGATCCTCCGACGCTCAATTAAGTGTGTCAGTAGTTTTAAAGATTTGGAAGAGTTTTTCAATTTCCTACCAGCTGTCCTGGCTTGCAAATGCAATAATAAAATTCTTTAGGTAGGACATGATTGTACATTATCAAGAATGTGTGAAGACAACGTGTTTACAAGTGCATCCTCTATAATGGCTGGGAGAATGGAATAATTCAGTGTCATTCTTAGGCCAAACCTTGGGCTGCTACAAGTTTAATCTGCATGCATTTGGTGCCATTTTTTTGCCCTTTTTACATGGCGCTTTTAATAGGTCCCTATTTTCAGTTTATCTGCCATGACAATTGTATATATGGATTTTCCAGAGACAGCATTATTTCACACAACGTTTCACAAGGTCTTAGTATTCAGGCTTCCAGAGGCATGTTCCCAATTGTTTCATATACATGTATCCACAAAGGCTCACTCCCCCACCGTGCCCACTCCACACATTCAAGATACAAATGTCCTCTGCCAGATCTTGTCTCTCCATGTTTACTTAGCAGTATAGGTCACTGTACTGATGAGAAACATAGCAGAGAACAGGAGGCAGGAAGACTGACAACAAAAAGATGACAGCTGACGGTCTGATAGGAAGGGGGGAGTCAGAAAAATCATAAAAGCCAAGTCAGTGAAGGGCCATGCCGGGTAGTCACAAATGGTCCATCACATATCGATACACGTATGACAGTAGAGGCCAATATGGATATTCACAATGAAACATCTGAAACACCAATGGAAAATGTCAGTTTTCTGTATCTTTTGTTTTAAAATGCCCAGACACATATCGTAGATTTTTAGGAAGGTTCCCCCTAAAAATTATTTAAATGTCTTAATGGTGTTTTGCAGAAATAATAGTATAACAGTAATGCTAATAATAGGAAGTAGAAGGAAGAGGAGAAATCTTGTTTCCCTAAGATTACTAGAGTTTTTTTTTCCCATTTATATTGTCTAATGTAATTCTCAAATGAATCTGATGAAATAGGTGTGACTTTAACCATTGCCGTTTGAACTAATAATTAAGGATGCAAAATAGTAAAACAATAATATGAAATAGTATGTCCTGAATCCACCCTTCTAGGGTGGACCATGGCAATTTTTCCTTCTGGGGTGTCTCAAAACATGCAGTGTCCACATTCCTGGGTTTCTCAGATGACCATTTTGATGGACCCCACACCTCAGGTATCTAAGGCTAGTTGACTCTAAGACAATCTGGCATAAAATGCTCCTCTACTGTCTGTTTGGGATAATTTGGCCATTTCTACTTCCTGGTCTAACAGGAAGCCCTTCTGTGTCTCCCACTCTCAGTGTCTTCTGGAAACTTCCATGACACAATATTCTGACTTTGCATGGTTATAGAGTTCCCACCATTTGACTGTGACATTCAAACAGTGGAGGGAGGGGGGCCAAAAGTGGGTTAATGTGGGTGTAGACAAAATCAAATATTCCAGCACCTACTGCAAGAAACTGTCCCATTCTCCTCCCATGACCTCCATGTCACCACATCACCTAACGTTTGCACCCCATGTCTCTACCCTTCATTGTACCTCTTGAGCTGTTGAGGTGCAGCATTTGTCTTCTGATGCATCAGCGGTCTTATTCACTAGGCTGGGTGTCAGCTCTGACGTGTGCAGTCATTTGTCATTTCTGTCAGACTCCTTAGATCTTGCAAATTAGAACTGTAAGTGGCTTCCACCCAGTAGCCTTTTAGACAGACTTGGATGCGTTTGAACCAGAAAGGGTCACAGTCTCAGCCTTTTAAATGGGGCACCTTTTATGAGCTGAGACATGTCTTCTAGAATCCATCTTGTTACAGTTACTTGGTGAACATTGCAAGTAGATTTCAACCAACTCCACGCAGGTGCTAGAAGACAGCACCTTCCCTCAAGCCAATAACAACTACTTCTGCCTTTCACCTCCAGGCAGACTGTTCTGATACCCATTTCGTTCATTTCTGAGTATCAGTTCCCTGTGGTGCTGGCCAACTGGATAATACATTCACGTATGGGCTTTCTCTCCCTCTTGTACTCCCTGTTCCTCCTCCCTGGCATTATGTCCCAAATAAACCACCGGGCCTTCAAGCCTTTATTGAAAGCTTTGCTCTGGATGGTTGGATTGGAGGAAGGAGGAGCAGTGGAGCCCACAGTAAGGCACTCCTGCTCCAGGTAAAAAAAAGGCTACTGTAGTAATTATGAAGAAAATGAGAGCCAATTTTATTGAGCACTTAACATGTACCACACACAGTTGAGAACACTTTACATGCTCTAACACATTTAGTGCAGTGTGTGCATTTTACACATGAGAAAAGTAAGTCTGTGTTTAAGTGACTTGTTCTGAGTACCACAGGGCAGAATTAGGGCATTGAGCTAGTTAGGTGGCCTGAACCTAGATTCAGAGTTCTGACCACTGCATGAGACTCAGGGTTAAGTCATCAATTGTTTGAAAACCTTGGGGAGGCAGAGAGGTCATTTATGTTATTTTATTATTAATATTTTTGGAGACGGAGTCTTGCTCTGTCACCCAGGCTGGAGTGCAGTGGCATGATCTTGGCTCACTGCAACCTCTGTCTCCCGGGTTCAAGTAATTCACCTTCCTCAGCCTCCCAAGTAGCTGGGATTACAGGCATGCTCCATCATGCCCGGCTAACTTTCGTATTTTTAGTAGAGTTGGGCTTTTACCACGATGGCCAGACTGGTCTCGAACTCCTGACCTCAGGTGATCCACCCGCCTTGGCCTCCCAAAGTGCTGGGATTACAGGCGTGAGCCACCATGCTGGCAAGAGGTCATTTGTTAACTGCCAAAGACCATTCTGGTGTTAGCAATGTTTGGAACATGTGTTGGAGTGGAGGGTATCCGCCATCTCATGTACACTTGTGCTGGTCAAATACAATGAGCTCAGCCTTTCTCTGGTGTAGGGTGGACTGAGTCCTAGTTTAAAGATCCTCATTTCTGGGGTCCCCCATACGGGCATGATTCCATCCTTCATTCCATGGATTTGGCACACACACAGTGGCCAGAAGCTTTAAATATCCCTTATCACCCTAATGTTGACCTCAGTCTCTCTCTCTATCCCTCTCCTCCTCTCTCTCCCACACACACATACACCCACAATAACATAAACACACACCTCTTGAAAACTACCAGTGGGAATACATTTAACCCTGTGTGTTAAAAGGGTTAACTGAACTGTAACACTCTCTCTTTGTAAACTAAGGCAAATGCAATACAGCATGGACTTAATGGATTTAACCTATTCTACAGCAATCAGGTCCACCCCTAGACCTTCGCGCCTCACAGACTGCAGCGCTTCATGTTGGGTAGAGCCCACCTGCCCAGAAGCTGTCTCACACCTCCACTCTGACA
This sequence comes from Sapajus apella, assembly GCF_009761245.1. NCBI lineage: Eukaryota > Metazoa > Chordata > Mammalia > Primates > Cebidae > Sapajus > Sapajus apella. Next base: position 2,148,690 of record NW_022437069.1, read on the forward strand.
TAGCAGCTGGCCATGCCACTGGCCAGTTTGTGATACAATAGCTTCCTTGGAGCATGCTTATAAATATTTATAACACCACGCCAGCAGTCATGGGCTGCTATTCAAACACACCTGCTGGGGAAGAAAGAAAGAAAATAGAAAACACATACGCACTCACACATATTTGTGCCCACTATGTGAAGGTCATTTAGGCATTTAGTCCTAGAGATCACATGTACAGAATGATCGGAATAATCCCTGCTTTTGCAGGCTCTGTGGTCCACACACATAGCATCCTGGAGGAAGCAGGACAAGGACTCATTTTGTTTGTGAATGTCGCTTCCTCCGATAATGAACATGTTTGTTGAACTACGGTTGAAAAATATTGAACAAAGCGTAAGAAAAATAGTACCTATATATCTTACCTCCTAGAGGTAATACAGTTTATATTTTGGAATATTCTATGCTCTAAGAAATGCATATGCTTTATGCTTTTTTAAGTCTTGCTTTATTACAGTTAATGGTATAGTGTCTTTAAACAGTTTGACAATCTTTTATAATTTGATAGTTGAAAAGGATCTTTTGTCGTTATGATTTGCATTGATTTGATTATTGAGGGCTGTTTACTAAGGCAATTAAAAAAGATTTACTTCAACTGTACTGAGTGTAGCCTCTAGCATGGGTGATGGGAGGCAAAGAGGCATTGGACAGAATCCCTGTTCCCAAAATGCTTGCAGTCTGGTGGAGCAGAAAAGGAAGCTTTTGCCTTCAGTGTGTAGTAATCATTATTTCTTCTTTTGTGGCATGCGTAATCAGGCTTTTTAATAGTTTGGCTTTTGGATGGAGATCCTGAAAATTCAGTGCTGCTGCTTACATTGAGTGAGGGGGTCAACGTGTTAGTAAGAGATGCTTTATTTCACTCCCCTATACTATCATCAAGTCAGCTTTCAGAGTAAAGAATGGTGTGCCTAATATTGCCCGTGTCCTTTCTCTCAAAGAATTTAGAAAACATTTGCCCTCGGAGGCCTGAAGTCAATTCTATCAGCAGTCTTAAAATGGACAAAAAGGGGCTCAGGTTACACCAAGTCAAAAGAAGGGAAAGAGGTCAAAATTACTGATCCCAATTTAAAATGTATGTATGTGCCATGCTCTTTACGTGATATTATAGTTTTGAAATTCTTGGGAATAGCCTTTGGCAGTATAATAGGGTAAATAAGCTTCAAATTTGTTCTTGGTTTATTATTTTTTTTTCTGTGGATTTCCAGGCACCTGCTATATTATCTTCTGCAGCCGAATAGTAGAAAGTGAGGGTCATTAATAACAATGCCTTATTGAGTACACCTTGCCTGTCAGATTTAGTGCCTGAGTCCAGAGAAACCCAGAGATGGCAGAGAGGTGGTAGCTGTGCCCAGGGAACCTCTTCCCTCGATGATCTAAGAACTGGACTAGCAATCACCTAACCGGGTAGTTTCAATGGTGTTCACAAGGCAAGAGCCATCAACAGATGCTAAAACTGTGTGGAAAGGCTGATGTGTAATAGATGATTGCAAAGCGTCTAAGTAACACTCCGTATACAATTTAATCTTCACAGGCCGGGCGCGGTGGCTCACGCCTGTAATCCCAGCACTTTGGGAGGCCGACGTGGGTGGATCACAAGGTCAAGAGATCGAGACCATCCTGGTCAACATGGTGAAACCCCGTCTCTACTAAAAATACAAAAAATTAGCTGGGCATGGTGGTGCGTGCCTGTAATCCCAGCTACTCAGGAGGCTGAGGCAGGAGAATTGCCTGAACCCAGGAGGCGGAGGTTGCGGTGAGCCGAGATCGCGCCATTGCACTCCAGCCTGGGTAACAAGAGTGAGACTCTGTCCCAAAAAAACAAACAAACAAACAAACAAACAAAAACAATTTAATCTTCACATAAGAAGTGCTGCCACTGAGTGACTAAACTCACCTTCACTAAGAGCAGTTTAATCAGACATTACCTGCCTCCTCTTGTGGTATGAAATGAAATTCAGTGCTACTCATGAATGTGGCTTGCTTAACATATTTAATCTAAAATGAATTAAATCTTAAGCTCTGCACTCCAGATTGCAGGAAATACGGGGAATAGGTTAACAAGTTAAAGAACACCGTAAGAAGACAATTAGACAAATTCAAAATATGGGACATTTGTACTGAATAAAATAGCTTGGACTCTTCACCTAGGTAACATGAAAACAGAATGACATAATGATTCTTCATTAAGGAAATTTAACAAATTTAACATTATGTGAAGTATGTGCTTCTTAGTTAGAATTTGAGTTTTTTTTTTTTTAAATTCTAAACTGTAAAACAATTTTGAGAACGAGTACGTAAATTTGAATGTAATCTGATTGTTATATGATATTAGAAAATCGCTTAATTTTGTTAGGTGTTTAAAATGGTTATGTGGGCATATGGAAACGTTTTTGTTTTTGGAGATGCATAAGCTATCTATAGATGGAATGTCACAATGGTTTATCAATAACATAGGTAGATAGGTAGATGGAAAGAGATAAATAATAGAAAAATAATAGGTAGGAATATAGTAGATGAAGCAAAAGTGACAAAATTTTAAAAATGCGGAATCTTGGTATTAGATTGGTGCAAAAGTGATTGCGGTTTTGCCATTATTTTTAATATGAGCTGTCAGTAACCTAATAAATATATGAGCAGTCGTTAAAATGTAATGTCTGCTTTTCTCTAGATTTACAGATTTTCAAAATACAAAGATTTTTTAAAGTACTATCTGTATCAGGTGACCTCAAAATCCCTGGGGAAAGAGAAAGAACATGTTCTTGCTTTAAATGTTTTTAATGCCAAAATGGAAGCAGAAAGAGTTAATTCAGATCACTTATTCAGAGATTTAGAAACAAGATACGGTTGTGGATTTTCTGGAGTGTCACAGGAGGCCTACCGTTTGGATGACATGTTTCAGTTTTCCTGACAGTTCTCATCTATGTTTTTTCTCCACATTATTTCACCGCTCATCTTTTGTTTCACAGCAGAGTGCTGACGTAGAAAGTGCATGCTATTTAGAGCCAGATGTTGTGGGTTTGAATCCAAGCCTGTCACTTTTAGCTTCTGGATCTGAGGCAGACTAATTACCATTGTAATATTCACTTTCTTAAACTGAAAACATTGGATATTAAAATTATTTACTTCCCAGAATGACCGTGCACTAGGAGAGTGCTTCGTAGAGTCGGCATCTATGTTGTATGGTCTGAAATGTGCCCTCTTTCACATTCCTATGTTGAAACCTAACCCCGCAGTCCTTCAGCATGTAACTGTCTTTAGAGATAGGGCCTTTAAAGAGGTGATGAAGTTATCCAGTGTGACTGGTATTCTTCTAACAAGAGGCATGTTGGGCACACTGAGAGACACAGGGGCAGAGGCATACACATGGAAGAAGGGCCATGTGGGGACACAGTGAGCAGGCGGCCGTCTGCATGCCAAGGAGAGAGGCCTCAGAGGAACCTCCTACCTTGATTTTGGACTTCCAGCCTCTAGAATTGAGAAAATAAATTTCTGTGGTTGAAGCCACTCAGTGGCATTTTGTTTTGGCAGACTTAGCCAGCTAATGTATGCACCGTGTGCATTGTCATTTTCTTTTATTCTCTTTATCTAATTGCTATGCAATACTGTTACCTTCCAGGACCAGTTTTTTTTTTTTTTTTTTTCCTTCCTTTTGTTTTTCACACAGCTCTGTTATGGACCCTATTCATCTAGCAGCCTTGCTCAAAGGATGACCCCATGACATGCATATTCCTTCCAGGGTCCCTAAGTCTCCTGATGGGACAATCAACAGTAGATTTCAGTTCTCACTGAAAGTATTTTTCAGTGTGCCAGTCAGTCATTTTCAAATGTTTAAGGAGAGCCAACTATGTGTCAGACTGTTATGGGCACTTGAATACTTAAAAGAAATCAAAATTAATGCCAAATTATTTTGCAGCCATTAGGAAGGGTTACAGAAGGTGTTTCTTTCTAAGCATTTCAGGGAAAAAATACGGCTTCCACTAATTCTAACAGCACTCCTCTCCCTCACTAAATGGTACCATTTGGAATGTGTATAGTTTTATTTGGAGTGCAGGCAGTTGAAAGATCAATCAATTAATACATCATTTGATTAGCAAATATTAATTAATGTTCCATATGAAACAGCAACAACTGAACAAGAGTATAAGGGAACTTGCCTTCAGGGAACTTACACAAAGTTGTAGGAGATGCAAGACAGAAAATCAGAAGAGGTGTCACAAGGTAAGACGTGTATAATTAGTGCCATGCCATCATACGGCTGGTTACCTCTTGGTACTTTTAACTTGATTTCCCCATGCGCGTATTACTTAACTCTGCTCCCCCACATCCTCCTCCTTTGCTTGTGTGTCTGGCAGCAACATTACCTCTTTCCCATCCTCCTGTTAGTATTGAACCATAGTATCTTTCTACCACCTTCCATTCCACTCATGTGACTGTTAAAGGTACACATACATCTCAAAGCTGTGGTGACAAATATGAGAAAATGAAATTGAATGGGGGCTGATTTAAAAACAAATGAAGGCGAGAATGACCCAGGGTGGAAAAAAATATATATGTATATATGTATGTTAGGTATTAGCAGCCAGAAATGTCCCTGCAGGAAAAAAAAATATTGGAGGGCAAGGATGGTTGAAAAGAGAATTTAAAATAAGCATTTGTATTCATCTTTGTTAAAGGCTGGAGAGTGCAAGGGTTCTGGAGAGGGCCGGCACGATCACTGCAACGTGCAGATGCTGAGCCACCATTTTGGCATGAGGTTCGTTTTTAAAAGGTGATAAGAAGGGCTTGTGAATGACTTCCGTTTCTGGATCAGAACTGGAAATCAGAAAGGATGCATAGTTATTGCTATTCACATGGTAATGGCCATCACACATGCATGGTAATTAGGTTGTTGATTTGGCATTAGCAGGTAAGAAAAAGGGTAAACTTGCTGGGGCGTGTTAGACTACAGTCCGGGCAACAGAAGCTGATATAGAACACAGATCATTCCCATGTCTTGCTAGGGAAGCCTGGGCCTGAGAGGTGTGGGATCCTGGGACAAGGGCCACTCTGTCAGGACCCATCACACACCAAGAAGGCTCATGACCAATCCCTTTCTGTCTCACTCATTCTCTCTGGCTCAATAGTGACCACTCTTTTTAAATCTATGTTTTCCTCCTGTTCCACTCTCCTCTCTATAACTCTGTTTGCTTGGTCCCCTGTTATTTTTCTGCTCTCCTTCCCAGTCTCTTTCAATTACTCTCTCTGGCATGATAGCGATCCCTCTTTTAAAATATATGTTAAATGTATGTTTTTCTCTTGCTCCACTCTCTTGTCTATAGCCTGGTTTCCTTGGTCTCCTCTTATTTTTTTGCTCTTAAATGTTCAGTACATGCAGGGCTTTGTTTTTCTTGGTGCTGACTGCGGCTCTAGCTCTACATAACCCTTGGACTGGCATCTCTGCAACTGGGTGGGTCAGTTCCCCAGTGATCCAATCACAAATCCCCAGACACATTTACAGAGTCACAGCTTATGGAAAATTTAGGTTCTGAAGTCTGCTTGGGAGACAAAAACTAGACTTGGCAAATCTCTTTAGAAGCACTTCACTGGAAACTGACACATCACTTCTTAGTGAGTCAGATCCAGCTGTGTTATCCTCTGGCATTGGGCTAGTATGGTTTCTTTAAATGAATATGAGATGAAGTTGTACTTTGCCTTTAGTAGGCAAATGTTATGAAACATGGGCATTGTAAACATGAGCAGGACCCTTAGCTTGGTGAAATGCCTGCATTTTCAGTGGTGCTTAGGAAAGAATACAGATTTGGTGGGGACAGTATATTCCTATCAGCCATATTAAGGCCACACACATCTCCTTAATGAGTGGGATGCCAGGAATCTCCTATACAACTTTCATTATTTTTCTTTTTCTCTGTCTCCCTCCACCTTAATGTATATTTGCATTCCGTAATGTGATGTGAGTGCACTGTAGTGGGCTCCATTCACTCAGGAGTCTACCTGTGGCTGAGCAAAATGCAGGTGAGTGGTCAGAGGCCTGGCAGATGATTCAGCAGTGTATCAGAAAGGTCAGGTTCCTACTGAGGATGGAAATGGGAGCAGCACCCCACATAAACCTCTTAGCATGATGCCAGGGGAGTTTTTATTAGGGGATAATGAAGTTTGACTTTGTGGATACCAAGTGACTATTAGCAGATAGATCCTTCTAGGGTGATGGGTTGGGGTAGGAAGTAATAATCCTAATTGTCCTTATTCTTGAAACAAAGAGACTAAGAGTGGTTATACCTGGCCTCTTTTCCACTATCAAAAGTCAGTTTCTCAGAATTCAAAGTAACAACTGTTTTTAAGTTTAGATAAGTAGAAGTCTCATGTAAGGCTGTCTAGCACAGCAACTGTGAATCCAGATGCTGCAGCTGCATGGACCTGACTGCCACATTCACTGTAGTTTTAGACAAACTGTTTAACCTTTTAAAGCCTCAGATTTTCCACTATAAAGTGGGCATTGCTAAGACTTGCCATCCAGCTGTCTTGCAAGGATTAAGTGAGATTAATTCACAATTCCTCGCATATCATATATGACATTATGCATCAGAGTTCATAAAGACTAACTTGGGCCTTGGTGTCTGTGGTCTCTGGAAAATAAGAAAAAGGACAGGAGACAGGCAGATGGTTTAGAAAACTGGGCAGGACAAGCTTTGTAATGTGCATCTCTGTGGAGTTTCACTGGCCCTGTGCTTAGAAGGTCGTATCAGGCAGGACATGCCATAAGCTTAAAGGTTAGCCCCAGGGGCCTATTGAGGCTAAACCTTCCTTTGGGCAAAGTTAATCCCTCACAGAGTAGAAAAGCAATGAGAAAAAGTTGCAAGGGAAAAAAATGTGATTTAGTGAGTGATGGAAATAGAAGGGAGAGAAAGGTCTAAGAGAAAAGCAACAGCTCTCCAAGGACTCTAAGGCGGGAGCTGGAAAAGTGTGGCACATGAACAGACACTGGGAAGTCAAGAGAGGGCTTACTTGTGTAAATAAATCAGAACTAGCATTTACTGTAACGATTGCTAGAGACTAAATAAAACCCACAGACCCCGCCAGGCGCGGTGGCTCATGCCTGTAATCCCAGCACTTTGGGAGGCCGAGGCAGGCGGATCATGAGGTCAGGAGTTTTAGATCAGCTTGGCCAACATGGTGAAACTCAGACCCGACTAGAAATACAAAAATCAGCTGGGTGTGCTGGCATGTGCCTTTAATCCCAGCTACTCAGGAGGCCGAGGCAGGTGAATCGCCTGAACCTGAAAGGTGGGGTCGCAGTGAGCCGAGATTGTGCCACTGCACTACAACCTGGGTGACAGAGCAAGACTCCATCTCAAAAAAAAAAAAAAAAAAAAAATTACAGACAAGCTATTATGGATAATATTACAAAGACTGTACTAATACCAACTGCCTGTGGCTCCTTTAGTGTCCTTTTCTTCTGCTCTTCCCTGCTGTCCCTGGTGACCTGCTTGGAGGATTTGATTCAGCCTTTTAAGGGTTTTTCCTGAGTCTTCCATTTCTCTTCAGCACTCCCCTCTACACTTTGTCTCCTAGCTTTCATCCCACCTCACTACTGCACTGTAACCTTGCACACAGAGACATACATGTTCATACACATAACACACGCCCACTCTGACTTTGGGCACTTCCCAGATTCACTGTATTCACATGGGGAGCTCTTTTTTGCCATGTTCATAGGAGGCCATTTGGCCGAAGATGAGTTTCCTTATACCAAATATCGTCTTCATCAAACCTGCACCTAATACACCTCCAAAGAACATCTCTCAGGCCTCACCAATAGCAATCACCATTTGCTTTTTCAACCCCCACAGCTGGGCCCTTCGTAGTTCTGGAACTTAATAAATATAAGTTTGAATAATTGACCCATTCCTACCATTTATCAGAAGCAGCTTTTCTTACCTCAAGTCTTCCCTTAAATTAAAAGGAAGGGCCTGCCACTCAGGCCTTCCAATTCTCTAAGCAAGAAAAGCAATGTCCCTGGAGTTGACAAACTGTTCCTAAAGCTTCAGCCCTCACATGCCTGCTTCCCTCTTTGTGAGAGCAGAGAAGAATGAGAAGCAGCCTATTAATTCAGTAGTAATACACTGTTTTCCTTTGCAATGTCCTTGATTTTATTTTCTAGTGATTCTTCAACATCACAGGTTGAAGAGGTACATTGGCTATGGAAACCTCTATGCAAATTGAGAGAACAAAACTATGCAGTCCCTCCTCCTTGTCCTTGCTGAATCTCTTCCTTTTCCTTTAACACCACTCGATCCTCAGATTTCCTGTCTGTGTTCAGCTGTATCAGTCGGCCTTTGCATATGCATATCTGATGGGCTCTAGTACCTGGCATTGGCTTAGGGCTTTCAGTTTTTCAATCACATCTATTATTCTCAGTGCTCTGATGAGACACATAGGGCAGGTGTCATTGTCACCATCAACACCAGCTTTTAGAATAATCTCCGTAATTTTACAGTTATGAAAACAGAGACCAAAGTAATTGGGATAAATTAATCGAAATGCAAATTCAGGCTTTTGATCTAGATTTTTTCATCATTGATTTCCTTCATCTTCACTGTTGAAGGCAGAGATGGCAAATATATGGCCTTCTTGTAGCCACTTTCTTCTCTGGTACCCAGTGTAACTATTCCGGTTCTCTTGTTTCTTCCTAAAGTGCCTTGGATGGCTTTGAAACACTTGTAATATTGTTCTGGATAATCACTACCAATTGAACAAAGATGGCAAATAACACACAATTTTCACTCCTAGCCAAGGTCGGCACTTCCCAAGTGACATTGGAAGTAAGAAGTCCTGCAGAGCAAAGGCTTTGAAATGTCATAGGATGACTTAGTTGGAGAAGCATCAGGGGCAAATGCAAGGGAATTAATTTTTTTATTTTTATTTTTAGACAGAGTTTTAGTCTTGTCACCCAGGCTGGAATGCAATAGCCTGATCTTGGCTCACTGCAACCTCCGCCTCCTGGGTCAAGCGATTCTCCTGCCTCAGCATCCTGAGTATCTGGGATTATAGGTACCCATCACCACGCTTGGCTAATTTTTGTAATTTTAGTAGAAACAGGGTTTTACCATGTTGGCCAGGCTGGTCTCGAACTCCTGACTTTAGGTGATCCACCCGTCTCGGCTTTCCAAAGTGCTGGGATGATAGGTGTGGGCCACCATGCCCAGCCACAGGGAACAATTTTCATGAGTGCCTGTGTTTATTTTAAAACTTTGTGTTAATTCTACTTAAAACCTATTGAGATAAGCAATGTTATTTCTGGTTTTCAGTTGAGGAAACTGAGGCTCAGCATTGAAGTCAATTTCCCAAACACAGAGTCAAGCAAGAGAGAATCTGAATTAGATGCAACATCTGAGCCAGAAGCTCTGCCATAAATCTGCCCTCACCCACTCTCTTCCCAGCTCTTCAAACTGAACTTCTTTTCATCTTATTGTAATAGCCTGCATCTCAACATTAAAAGAGAGTCGCTATAGAAAAAAAACATGGGGCAGAGAAAAGAGATAAGTACAGTCACAATGTCAGGATTTGTCGTGTGTGATCTTGTGTATAAAGGTATGAAGCCAGAATTGAGCTCTTTTTTCTCCAAGAACTGTGTATGTTTAAGTATTATCCTGCACAAGTATGTAAATTTTAAAACCCATTTCTCAATCCTTTTTCTGTTTCCTTGAAGATGCCCTTATAATACCGTGCATGTGTGTGTGTGTGACAGTTTTCTCTTTGCTGCTCTGAAGTGAGTGGATCAGGATCAATGACTGTGACAGAAGGAGGAGGAACAGAAAAGAATATCAAAGGCTCTAGCAGCCACCCAGTATTGATTAAACACTTTCTGTCTATCTTCCATTGTTCTAGGCACTGTGGGCACCACAGAGAGTGTAAGACAGATCACTTCTTTCTGAGACATTATAATGTGCTTAATTTCAAAGACCTTAATATCTGATAGAAAAAAATAATGTCTGAATTAGGAAAGTAATAGAATCACAAAAAGCTAGGAGTTGAAAGAGACTTAATGTTACTTGCCGCTGCATCCCTCACTGATGGATGAAAATGAAATTGTACTTAGGCAGCTTCACCGACAGGGGGCTCATGCTTCCTTGTAGTGGCACATGTTTACTCCATCACTTGTGCCCAATGACCCTGGTTCTGCTGTCACGGCAGCTTAGAAAACATCTCGTTTTTTTTTTTTCATAAGAATGCTTGATATATTGGAGGGTGGCTACTGTCTCTTTCCTTAGCTGCTGCTTTTCTATCTACTCTTTCTTCAACCATTTCTATGGTCATGATTCAGAAACTTCACCATTCCTCCTCTGAATCCCCGCTAGTTAATATTAAGAAGATTACTGAGAAAGAAGTATTGGGTTAAGAGAAGCTTTATTTCTGTGTGCAGTTTGCAAACCAAAAAGATATGGACTTCAGTGAGAAACAAAGATGCATTTCCAGAGAACAAAGAGGGGGCTATGTTTTATAGAAAAACTTCCCACCCAGGTTCCCACATGGGCACACTTATGCAAATGAGGGATGCACGCTGGCTTAGTTCTGACTGACTGATGCTTGTTGACGTCTGATTGGTGGACGCAGCTCACAGCCTGTTGGTTGATTCAGGCAGCATAAACAGAAACAGACAACCCAGAAAGTGCCAAAGTTAAGTGTGTGGGGATTTTCCTGGGATGCAGAGTACCTTTGTGACCTTTATGCAGCAAATGGTTGCTTGACTGTATTTTACATTTAGGTTCAGTTAACCACCATCTTTAAGGATTCACTCTTTTAGAGTTTACGTTAACCAGAATCCTTTCTTAATGTGATTGAGGGAAACAAGTACAGTCCTCCAAGGCTGGCTGACTTGGGTAGAAGATGCTGCACCTTTTTTCCAGCACTGAACACTGTGCCTTTTTTATTGCAGGCTAAGTTTGTGGTAAAATTTTAGCAGCTGCAAAGTGCCATTGGCACCTATTAAATGCATGCTGGTAACCTTCATCAAATTATTTTCTTGGAAATGGATGTCAGATCAAAGGCACTCTAGGGCAATTTTTAAGTATTTTAAGAAAGTCATCAGACTTGAGTGCTAATTCTGGTTTTCCTACTATTTGTCTGTGAGTCCTTGGGCAAGTCCCTTTTCTGGGCTTCAAGTTAATATCCCTGTTAAATAAGGCAATTGAACTATACTTATACTATTAAATTTCTGAGTGAAGGCTAAATTCCATCTCCTGTGAGAACAATTGCATTTTTGAAACCACATGCAAAATTTCACATTTGCTCCAATTACGTGTGTCCCATTTATTCCAGTAGGTTTTGGCCCATGTTCCCAAGCTTTTAAGATCTTTCCAAATTACAGGCCCATAACTGAATGCATTGACTCTGGGGCTTCACAATGTTTCATTGGTAACAGATCAGCCATTTAAGAAACTCTTAAAATATTGCCTGACTGGCCTGGCGCGGTGGCTTACACCTGTAATCCCAGCACTTTGGGAGGCTGAGGCGGGTGGATCACGAAGTTAAGAGATCGAGACCATCCTGTTCAACATGGTGAAACCCCGTCTCTACTAAGAATACAAAAATTAGCTGGGCATGGTGGCGCATGCCTGTAGTCCCAGCTACTCAGGAGGCTGAGGCAGGAGAATTGCTCGAACCCAGGAGGCGGAGGTTGCAGTGAGCTGAGATCGCACCATTGCACTCCAGCCTCGGTAATCAGAGCGAAACTCTGTCTCAAAAAAAAAAAAATATATATATATATATATATAATTTTTTTTTTTCTTTGCCTGACCAACTTCCTTCCTGATCTTGACTCTTTTCAACCTTGATTCCTCATTTCAGCCCATTGCTTGCCACCAACACTCCTTAGTTTATTAGCTGGCACTTTCTAGAGTCTAACCTTTGCTGCCTTTGAGAAATTACAATTAAAATGATGTCTTTAGTCTCCAGGCTTATCTTCTTTTCACTTTTCTCAGTTCTTCAGAGTTTCCTGATTAAAATTTATCATGTCTACAGAATTCTTTATTCATGTGTGATGAACATTTTGTCATTTAATTTTTGGCTGTCCATCATTCAGTCCATTCTTGCTTTTGAAGAGTTCCTCTGTTGCACATATTATTGGTAGATTTCAGTACCGTATCTCCCACAATAGAAGCCAAAGTGAGAGCTCACCACAGCCAGTGAAGAAGCACATTCCTTACACTTGGCCAGTCAGATATTTCTGTTCAGGGCTCTGATTCTGAAAAAAATGATACAAAGATGGAGGAATGTTTGAGGTGAGTTCCCTGGCAGGCAGCTGTAATTAATGGTTTTCCTTGGTGGCTATAGCTGTCTCCAGCTGGAAGGTGTCTTTACAAAATCTCCTATAACACAGATGCTATATGTTCTGCCTATTGATTTTCAAGAGGTCTTGACATTTTCTAAGCCTTCATCCTCATCTTCTCACTGTTAGGAAACTCCCCTATATTTCCTATGGATTCCTCCTATAATTAAGGTAGTCAGAGGTTGTAACTACTATTTGTAACAAAGATTCCTGAGAAGAACATCACTGTAGATACTGCAGGATGTAATCATCACCAAGACACTGCCACCCTAGAACATCTCTTCTTGAAGGAGATTATGTGTGGGAAAAACTGGCTATATCTGCACACCCCCTGGGCACATAGACCCAGACTGCCCCCTTTTTGAGCCTTGCTTCTGCTCAGGCTTGGCGTTCCCAAGTTAACCCATCTCTGGCTTTGTTTTCTTGTTCCGCACTTTTTGGACCAGAATGCTGCTCTTTCTTTCTCTGTGTATGGTAGTCTTGAGTCAACTGCAGTCTCGGCTTTGACCCATCCTTGTTCCAGGCTTCCTTGTGCTGTTTATCGTTTACTTTACTTTCTGAAGAACAAGAGTGCTACAACTGTCCTTCTGGCCTGAATTGAGTCTCTCTTCATTACTCCTTCCCTTGGCAACATCAACCAGTTGCATAGTTTTAAATATCAGCCTCCTGACAGTGATTCCAAACTTTACATCTCTAGTCCTGACCTTTACCCTGAATTCCAGGCTCATATTTCCAACTGCCTGATCCACATTTCCAATTAGTTATGTAATAGGCCTCTCAAACCTAACATATTTTAAATTAAGCTTACGAGTTCTGCTGCTAATCCTGCTGCCACCACAGCTGCCCCTGTATCAGTGGCTGGCTACTCTCTCCTTTCATTTCCTCTGGCAAAATACTTTAGGATTATTTTTACCTGTTCTTGTTCTCTTACACTTCACATTGGATCTCTCTGGAAAGTTTGTCGGATAAATCTTCAAAATATATCCATAATCTAATTTGGAAATTTAGTATAATACCTCTCCAGATACCATTAGATTTATTTCAAAAGCTAGCTAAGTTGATTATAAATTTACTTGGCAAACAACAAGCAATAGAAGCTCTTCTGAAGAGGAACAATAAAGATATGCTCGTTCGACCAGATACTAGAATATGTTCTTAAAACCTTTACAAGTAAAACAATGAGGATTGATGCATGAATAGCACAAAAGACATTTAAAAAGAATAGAAAATCTAGAAATAGACCACATTTTATGTAAAATTGTTTAGTACGATGAAACTAGCACCTCAAATTAGTGTAATAGAGAGCAAACCTGTTGAAGGCAGCAGAGATAAAAGCTAGATATCTTTAAATATGCCTTTTTTTGTATATTTGAGATCAAAACTAAGTAATAACCCACATAATGACAAATCCAAAATAAAATAGAAATAAAGCAGTTTCTAAAATTTAAAAGCAAAATAAAATGAATAAACCTCGAAATGTCATGTATTTTTGACATAACTATACAAAATAGAATCATTTCAAAAGAATTTAAAACAAATGTTTTTTGTGCTACACTCAAAGCATAAAACAAAAATACAAGAAACTACCTTAAATTAGTCTTTCCTTCCTTCCTTCCTTCCTTCCTTCCTTCCTTCCTTCCTTAATAACTGGTGCTGTGACATTATGTTGCTGCTATGATATTGGTAGTGTTTTGAAACACATACTTACATTATGCTTTTACATAGATGGTAAGGTGATGAGCCTGGAGCAATATGCGGTACAGGAAGCCAGGAAGCTGTCAAAAACTGCTAAGAGAATATCAAAAGGAGACAGGCTCCAACTTGAGGATGCTTCCTTTGACCAAATATTGGGCATTTTCAACATTAAAAAGAATAATCAGATTTCTGCTTCTAGGAATGTATAATAGATGCACTTTTCCCTATTCCTTCTGCTAAGTGCAAGTAAAAACCCTGAAATTGTATTTAAAAGTCTGTAAGACTCTAAAAGGTGGAGAGAAGAAGGTACTGGTGACCTCAGGACCAAAGGAACAACACTGTCATAAGTTCCGTGGGTTTTCTTTTTGCCTCATATATCCTAGATTTAGAGGCCAAGGAAACAGTACATTGAAGGAACCAATGCGTACAAGCAAAAAAGCCTCCCATCTCCAAAACAGAATATGTAAGGAAAGAATTAAGCCCTAATGAACCTACAATTACATTTAAAATAAATGGTCTCAATACACCAATTAAGAGATTGGCAGAAAAGAAAAATTGTATGACCATATTAATTGAAGCAGAGCATGCAACAAAAGTATGCAACAAAATTCAATGCCGATTTATGATTAGAAACTCTGAAAGAGAGAGATAGAGGGGATCATATTAAACTTGATAAAGAACAGCTATGAAGAACTGAAATTAACGTTATATTTAATAGAGAAAGATGGGATGTTTTCTAAGTTTAGGGACAAGGAAACCATGCCTGCTTTCACCACTGTTATTAAACCTAGCAATGGAAGTTCTAGTCATTTCAATGTAGCAAGAAAAGGAAGTAAAATCATAAAGACTGGATAGAAATTATATATACACACAGACATATGTTATATACTTTTAGTTAGCATATGACATAACTGTCTGTGTAGAATATCCCAAAGAACCTACCAGAAACTTCTTGGAACTAATAACAAGTTTAGCAAAGTCACAGAATACAAGATAAACATAGGCAATTCAGCTATGTTTTAGCAATAAACATGTAGACACCAAAGTTTAAAATACGACTCCATTTATAGTTGCTCAAATAAAAAGAGGAACACTTAGGTATAAATCTAACAAAACATTTACTAATGTTGCATGTTGAAAAATACAAAATGCTGGTGAAATAAACCAAAGAAGATCTAATCAAATGGAGATGCATACTATTTTCATGGATTAGAAGACTCAACATGGCAATGATGTCAATTCTTCCTAGATTGCTAAAAAAATTTAATGTGATCACCATTAAAATCTCTGGAATATTTTTTTTGTATCTATAGACAAGATTATTCTAAAATTTACACAGAAATACAAAGGACTAGAATACAGAAATAATTTTGTAAAAGACAGTACAAGTGAAAGGAATCAGTCTACCCTATCTCAAGAGTTGTTATATGGCTACAATTCTACATAACATTGATAGAAGAACAGACATGGCCAGGCACCGTGGCTCAGGCCTATAATTCCAGCACTTTGGTAGGCGGAGGCAGGCAGATCAGTAGTTCAAGAGATTGAGACCATCTTGGCCAACATGGTGAAACCACATCGCTACTAAAATAGAAAAATTAGCCGGGCATGGTGGTGCATGCCTGTAGTCCCAGCTACTCAGGAGTCTGAGTCAGGAGAATCCCTTGAACCTGGGAGGCAGAGGTTGCAGTGAGCCAAGATTGCACTTTTGCACTCCAGCCTGGGCAACAGAGCAAGACTCCAGCTTGAAAAAAAAAAAAGGAACAGATAAATGAATCAATGAAGCAGTAGAAAGAAAACCTAGAAATACAACACACAAAAATGTCCAGTTCATTTTTGGCAATGGTGAACAAGTAATTGTATGGCAGTGAGATCATTTCTTCAGCGAACAGTGCTGGGGCAATCGACACACCCATAATCAGAAAAGAAGAAAAATACAAACAAAAATGCTTGTTGGGATGTGAAGAAACTCGATCACTCATGCATTTGTGAGATTACAAAATAGCACAGCCATTCAGAAAACAGGTAATTTCTTTAAAAAATTAACAGGTAACTACCATATGAACCAGCAATTGTATTCCTGGGTGTATGAATTTATCCCAGAGAAATGAGAACTATGTCACACAAAAATCCAGACACATATATTTAAAGATACTCTATTAATAGTGTCTTCAAACTGCAAACAACCCAGATGTCCTTCAAAAGGTAAATGCTTAAATAAACTGAGACACATCCACACCAGGGGATATTATTCAGCGATAAAAAGTAACAAACTTTCGAGATGCACAACAATCTACAGGGAACTATGTTAAATGAAGAAAGCCAATCCTGAATGGTTATCTGTTACCTGATTCAATTCATATAACATTATTGAGATAATAGATCATAGAAAAGAAGACTAGCTTGGTGGTTTTCAAGGATGAAAGCAGGAGTGAGGTCAGAAGGCGAATGAATATGTCCAAACAAGGAAAACATCAGGGACCCTTGTGTTGATGAAGATGTTCTGTATCAGGCGGGTATCAATGTCAATGTCCTGGTTGAGATATTTCACTGCAGTTATGCAAGATGTTCTCACTGAGGATAACTGGGTAAATGGTGTATGGAATCTCTGTATTATTTCTTATAATTGTATGTATGTAAATTCATAATTATCTCAAAAGTTTGATTAAAAAGAATAATTATGATAATGCAGTAAAGTACATCAAATATTTTAAATCCCTGAGTTCGTAATAATATAAAAACAAAAATCACATTGGCCACCATTGGAGGATGCGAGAAAAACATTATTCTGAAAACTGGTAAAAATAAGGCATATAAGCATCTATCTACCTTTTTTGTTTAAATTTTACCTCAAAGTAATCAAGTACTTGATAAACGAACATTTTCTCTTTTAGAATTTAGTAGCAAATTGACAAAAAAGAAATGATACTATTGCAATATCACTGGTTTGCAACCCTGAATAACGTAAAGGATTAATGCAGTGTTTCTTGATGTCTTTTTAAGAACATCAAGAGAAAATTGAGGAAAAAATTCATGTGGCGGTATCTGTATCCACTGCTCAATCTTAACAAAAAGGAGAACAAATTAGACATTAAGCACCTTCCGAGGAAAGTACATACACCATCTATGAAGTATTATTGTGAAAAACAAACAAACACAAAAATCTAATCAAGGATTTAAATGTAATCGCCAGTTTATGAGACATTAAGACAAAACAATACGTTAAACAACAGGACCTAGTCAGCAAAATCTAGAATGTGGGAAAATCTACAATAATAACAACCTGGTTTCTTAAAAAATAAATTTAAGGAAAGTTCAAAAAGGAAAAGAGAAATCTCTAGGTGATAAAATTTTAGGAGACATCAAAGAAACCCAATGCCTGGAGCTTGTGTGAATACAGATTTCAAAAAAATTGTGAAAACATAAATTATGAGACAATGAAGGAAATTTCCATGCTGATTAGGTATTTGATGCCATTAAGGAATTACTCTTAAGTTTTTGAGGTGTGAAAATGGCAATGTTCTTATGTTCTTAACATAATGTATCTCAAAGCTTTTGACAATATGTGTGGATTAGTACTTCCCTTTCACCAATCCCTTAGAAGCAGGAAAAAATGAGTTCAGAAAAAGCAAGAAGCAACATATTCCATGAGCGGAAGATTTTTTTGACAGACTCTCTCTACTCTATTCTTGCATTTTTGTATTTTTAAAATAACTTATAAAATATTAAAAGTGTGTCCAGAAGCCTTTACCTCCTCTACTGCTAACCTTCTGGTGCAGTCTACTTTCAAATCTAACTGGAAGCATTGGAGCATACTCCTAACTGATCTATCTCCCACCGTCTACCTTTGTCCTTCTTCAGTGTCCTTGTATCTCTCTGCAACGCAGTAGCCTTGGCATTCACCTTCACACCCAAGTCAGATCCTGTTGTCTGTTTCTCTGCTCAAAACAATGCTTACATCACTAGGAGTAAAAGCGAAAGTCCTTACACCACCCAGCAGGGGCTCTGCTCCGCCCCACTGGCCTCTGGTAACCCTTTGATTGGCTCAGTGCCTTTTCATCTCCTTCCTTACCTGATGCTACAATCCTTCATTTGCAGTATTTGCTTTGGCCCTTCCTGTTTGCAAAGCACCCTCTCTGACTGAGAAAGGGTAAGAAGAGGTGCATACAGAGTTCTGCTGGGGTCCTCTCCTAGGTTAATTATAGACCATCTCCATTCAAGCAGATGCCTGGAATTCTTTTGTTCAGTTGCCTTCACCAAGTGAAGCTTCAAGGTTTCTATTGCCTGCTTGTGGCATTTTCAACAATATCAGTTTGCTGTGGTTCAGCCCCAACGCCACATTCTCATGGAGTTGTTGTGCTCCTGTTCTAAGTATCTCTTTGCTCACACATCCTTCTGCCCATGGTTTTACCTTTGGCCTTTTGCAATCTGAGCTTGTCAGAGAGCCTGTGTAAAACGACACTTGTTACCTTAACAGCATTTCTTATCTCATTAGAATTGCTCATAATTGTATAATCACAATTTCTCTTCTTGGAAATCCTTATTTAATGCCACCCGTGTTTTGAGCACTGTGCTGGATTTGTCACATGCACCATTTCATTTAGTTCTAAGGATAGTTCTGGTAACAAACAGAATCATTTGTGTCTCCTTTAAAAACGAACAGAAAAACGGAAATGTGAAGCCTGTCGGTAAATGATTGATGGTCATGTATCAACCAAGCAGTAGAATCAGAATTTGGGTTCAAATCTCGGCTCCAAGATGCAAACCATTAAGTGGTACACTTAAAGAATGTATTTCTCCTCTATTACAAAAAAGGAAGTTAAAATTTGTGGGCCACTTTTCCCCCGATCTTGTCTCTTCTACTTTACCAGGGAGGTCTTCCCATCAGTTAGCCCAGGATCATAATTTCTCCATTTTCCCATCCCCACTATTTCATTGATTCTGCTGATAAAATAAGTGAATTATCAATGAAATATCACAACGGTTACTTACAAGATACCGTTTTTAGCAGAAATGGTCTTCTGGCAGCTCTTGGACAGTGAAAATACCTTCTGACTCCTTTATGTCTATTTGATAATGTATATTAAGAAGGAATCAGCTATATCTTTAGAGTATGCAGGAGCATGAATACTTGCATGGTATTTTATCTGTTCTACCTTATTTAAAAGTAGAATCCAATGCCAGGTGTGGTGGCTCACGCCTGTAATCCTAACACTTTGGGAGGCCAAGGTGGGTGGATCACCTGAGGTTAGGAGTTCAAGGCCAGCCGAGACAACATGGCAAAACCCCGACTCTGCTAAAAATACAAAAATTAGCCAGCGTCGGTGGTAGTCACCTGTAATCCGAGCTGCTTGGGAGGCTGAGGCTGGAGAAGCCCTTGAATGTAGGAGGCAGAGATTGCAGTGAGCCAAGATTGTGCCATTGCACCCCAGCCTGGGTGACGAGAGCAAAACTTAATCTCAAAAAAAAAAAAACAGAATCTAAGCCTTCTCCACTGGTCTTCTGTCTTTTCTCCATGGATCTCTAATCTGTGGCATACTCTTTAGGTACCTATTCTTATTCCCTTTTAAATAAGAATAGACATAATCTTATTTAAATAGTTTTCAGTTAGTTTCTATTTAAAACAGATTCTGAAGTGTGCTGTCTTTAGAGTTATGGAAAGAGTGTTGAACTCACAAAATCTGAGCACAGTGATAGTAGCTAGTGTTTACTGAGGACACACTATGCGCCACACACATCTCTAAATGCTTTTCACCAATTATCTTATTTGAACCCCACAACAACCTATAAAGTGAGAAACTATTTTGTCTGTGAAGAACTGGATGGGTAGAGGGGCTAGATAATGTTTCCAACGTTGCATTGTAGCGAGTAGTAAAGCTAAGATTGGTGCTCTGTGGTCTGAAGGCAAAGGCTGAGCTCTTATCCACCTCTCCATTCTGTTCTTCCTAGCTCAGTTATCAGTAGCCTGATCCCTGGGCAAGTCACTTAACTTCTTTGAATCTCTATAAATGTTGACAGTAAGAATTTTCTCATCATCAGTGAACATAAAAACTTTCAGTACACTGGAAGTCCTTTATAATCATAATGGATTACCATCACATGAAATTGGCAATACCAATAATAACAATGGCAACACTTATTTGAGGTATATTACGTCCCACCATTATCTATAGTATTTCAGAGCTCATTTAATTATCACATGGACTGTCTGGAGAAGGTTGTGTTAGTCTCAAAATTTTAAAGACAAGAAAAATAGATAAGAAAGTGTAACATAATATAATTTAAAAAATTACATGCAGAAAAACACATGCTTTCTGACCGTAAACCTTTAGAGAACCCCCAGTGGAGGCAAATCGTTTTGGCTCTTGGTGCTTGGATGATGCCTTGTGCTCCTGATTTCATTTTTTCCATATACAGTAGGTCATGTCAGCAGGTGAGAGAGTTAGTGACAGGTGCCTCTTTCCCTACCCACCCGCCAATCCACAAAGCAACATGCGACCACACACAGTTGTCTCTTAAAGAGTCAGGCACGTGCACTGTCATCTCTCCAGGAACTTTGTCAGCCATTGTCAGAACTCACTTTCAGTGACAAGACATAATGGACTTGGGGTTTCATTAAGTGACAGAGAGCTCTGTGAAAAATGTGCAGACTTTTGTTTGAGCAAGAGAGATTACAGACAGGAGGAGGTAAGCTTTACTTCACCAACAGAACAGATTAGAAGACTTCTAGAATGAGACTTTGTCTCTAGACTTTGTTTTTTTTCTTTCTTCTGTACCCTGCAGAAATATCCCGAAGGCCCAGGATTAAAGAGGCAGGGAGGATGAGCAGGAAGGGACAATCAGGGGACACAGCTGATGCAAGGAGGGATCCAGCCCTCAGTAGAAGGCGTTTCGGTCTCCCAGAGGAAGGGGGTAACTTGAGATCAGCAGTTCAGGATGGATAAGCATGAGGCATATTCTTTCCCACTTCTCAAAGTACAGATGGCCAAGAGGGATTTCCAGTTTTCTGGCAAGACCTGGTAACACCTTATCGGATTCTCTTGGATGCAGGGAAGTGAAAGGTAGGGGAAACTGTCATGTGTCCAGTGGAAGGAAGTCATGTACAGGGAAAAGCACAGTTAGAAGAATCCATGCAAGTGGTTTTTTTTTTTTTGTTAATAGAAAATGATTATTTCTCACTGTGAAGGAAATATACAAATAGTACCTCCTACTTAGGGTCTGTCTGTAAACTTACTTCACCTTTATCTTCTACTCATTCATTCAAGTCATTCCACCTTTTGTCAAACTATTTTCATCTCACATCTTCTATATGAGCCCTGCTGTAAGTCCCTCCTGGTTACTGGCTCCTCTTACATGCTTGCTGTTCCTTATATACGCCCTGATTATAGTAGTACTTGTTATCTGGTACTCTACTGATTGATAGTTTACCTGCCTGTCTGATTCTTAGGGCTGTGAAATCCTGAATACTATAGAAGTCATCTTTTATTCATATTTCAAGCACCTGGCCATGCCTGGTATCTAATAGGTTTGTCATTCAATTGAGTGGAATAAATATTCATTTAGAAAGTCCTTTAGCTACCACAGCTTGTGAGTCTGAGGGTAAAATCACTTGTGAATTTTTAGGGTAAAGTTCAGTGGTTAGATCAGCACACACGTTTAAGGCGCAGGTCCCAGAATTCACCTCTTTCTTGATTGTGTCTGGAAGGATCTCAAGTTCTTATTCTTGTGCCTGCCGGCATGGCTTCCTCCTTGTCTCCTGCCTCTCTGTTATGTTGCTGCAGGCTGGGAGTGAAAGGCCAAGTTTCTTGTAGGTCCAGATGACAGCAGGAGAGGGGAAGAAGAAGCAGAGTGCCAGCTATCTGAACCTGTTCTCTTTCACTGTTCCCACCACCTTGTTTCCTTTCACTGTTGCCAGTGGAGTGGAGGCTCAGGGCTTCACTGGGCCCTGTCAGTACCAAAAAGCTGGGGGAAGCCAAGAGGGACTAGCCCTTGCTTGTACCACCTTGTCTTGTTCTCTTGATGCTTGATGAGGGCACAGCTGAACCCACTAATGCCCATGGGAAAGAGGCACGGAGCCCTGACTTGAATTGTCATGTTCAATGGTATTGGTAGGTGGATCCCACTGACTCCACAGGGGTGTGGGAATTAGTGTGCCTTCATCTGTTTATATGGGGCAGGG